>NW_017670723.1:347807-358376 GCF_001879085.1 Nicotiana attenuata | reverse complement strand
CCCCCCCCCCCCCCCCCAAATCGTACTCTTTTTCCCTTACCTAGATTTTTGTCCCAATTAGGTTTTCTTGGGGAGGTTTTTAACGAGGCGATGAAGGGGACGTCTCGAAGTTTAAGTATAATTCATCACCCCGCCTGCCGGTTATCTCTCTAGGCCAAACGATGAAGGTACTAGACAAGAAAACTTCTCCAATATATGTATGAAATGAACATGTATAGTATTCTCCAATGAATGAAGTAAAGCAACATTTTGTTCTCTCCACGAAGACATTCTCCAATGAGTGAAATAAAGCAACATTTTATTCTCCATCGTTTTTTGAACATCGACCTCGCTCGAATTACATAACATCCGACCTCGCTCGAATTACATAACATTCGGCCTCGCTCGAATTACATAACATTCGGCCTCGCTCGAATTACATAACATTCGACCTCGCTCCAATTACATAACATTTGACCTCGCTCGAATTACTTAACATTCGACCTCGCTCGAATTACTTAACATTCGATCTCATTCGAATTACTTAACATTCGACCTCGCTCGAATCATTTAAATATTCGACATCGCCCAAATTACTTTATAAATCCTTGCTCGAGTTACTAAGATCTACGATCGACTACGTGATCGATGCCGACTCAACACTACACTAAGGTAGGAAGAGCGGGTCGCAACAGCTTTTACCCGAATAGTGGTTCGGGATCGAATTTCCACAGGGAGCTATTAATGGAGTTGCAATGTCTGTTTAGTCTAGAATTGTGGTTGTGCTTCTAATATCACTTCAAACATCTTTGGTTTTGATTTTTATATCTACTATTATAAGACTAATGTTTAGAACTAAATTATGCTATGGGAATATTGCTAAGTTGTAATTAATATAAAGAAAGGCACTAGGGTCGTGGCATTGCCTAGGTGGATAATTAACGGGTAGATGCTACTAAGGATAGATTGACATGTTTGGGGCTTATGCTATAACCGTTGCACAATTGTACCCACTCTCACACCTCTCGGTAGAGAGAGTGATTTTGCCCAATTGACTCTCTCGAGACCAATTGGGTAGGCCAATTAGACCAAGCAACTAGGGTTCAAGTAGGGTGATTACTCTCTCGAGGTTTAACCCGTTAATTAGGACTACCATTTCTCATGGGTCCATCCCAATTCCTTGTTGGGTCAATTTTGGGGTCATAGACTCTCTTTCTCAAGAAGAGTTAAACCTACCAAGCTAGAATCAGTGATTGCAACCATCAATCCTTAATTAAAACCTAAAATTAACCCAAATAGCAAACATCCAATATCAATCTAACCTTAGATGGCAACACATATCAATTAACCACACTAGGGTTGAGCCACAACCCTAGCTAGTGAGTTTAGCTACTCATGCTAGATGCAAAAATTAAAGAAATAGATGAAGAAGTAAACATATTAATTAATTGCTAAGAAGGAAATACAATATTAAAGGTCAAAAGTGCCAAAAATGGCTAAACTAGTCGTTCTCACGAGCTCAGCAGCTTCAGAAAAACAAAACTTAACCTAAAAATGGAAAAAGGTTCTATTTATACAGGGCTGGAAAAATTGGACAAAAATACCCCTGTGGGGTCACCGCGGACCGCGCAAACATGACCGCGGCCGCACTGGCTCTTGAACTCTTGGCTTCTGCTTCTCTGAAGTTGAGGACCGCGGACCGCGTAAAAATGTAGCACGGCCGCGGTGGAAGTTAGCGCGGTCGCACAGAAGTGGACGCGGACTGCTTTGCTTGGAAGTGGTCAAATATTTGGCTCTCTGAATCTCTACTCCGCGGACCGCGTAAAAGTGTAGCGCGGCCGCGGAGCCTGACTGCGGACCGCATGGAAATGACCGCGGCCGCGTAGCCTTCCCTTCAACTCTGCCATTCTCTGAACCTCCTAGTGCGGCCGCATTCACAGTTGCGCGGTCCGCACTAAGGCCTCTTTTCCTCAACTTCCTTGGTCTTTTACACTTGAGCTGGTTTCACTCCTTTCTGAGCCGATATTTGACTCTCGTCGCTTTGTCGATCAAACCTGCAATCAAGTACAACTTGTGAGCGTTTTGGGACTATTTTGTAGCAATTTTATAACAAAAGCGTAGGCAAGTATGGGCATAAAACACGTTAAAATCCTAACTTATCAACTCCCCTAAACTTAAGCCTTTGCTTGTTCTCAAGCAAACAAAATAAAACCCGCCCCTTAAAGGAAAATCCACATAATTCCAGCCATCCTAAGGCAACCTCAACAAGCATCAATTGGGACTAACAATTGCCCTCAATGCGAATGCATCATTAACACATTTAACTTTTGAAATACCATGGATCAAGTGTGACGCAAGAGCATCAAGAGTTGATACATTTCATCAAAGAGCTTATCTCAATTACTTTAGTCATTGGGGAACCCAAACTCACACATCCTCAACTCTCCCTAAGCGAACCTCACCTTTTAGAGTATTAACACACAAATCGAGGTTGATGGAGTTTCACTCATCTCTCTCAAGAAGAAGGTCACAAGTCCGGCTCTAGGTACCATATGATTGCCCCTTATGTAAGTATCTACTAATGTAGGTTTCCTTCAACTCAAGATCCTATAGGGCTTTTGTGGAGTCATTATGAAGGCTTTTGGGTAAGGGTAGGACATATTTTTATTCAAGTGGGTTCAATCTTCCCTTAAGCACTTCTTTTGATTCATTATGGCACAACTCTTTTGACTCTTTTGAGTATTTCATTTCTTTACAAGGGGTTAGAGAGACACATTGTCACTCTTTCTTATGCAATTCAAAACATTTCTCCTTTTCTACTTTTTCCACACCTTTTTCTTTTCACTTTTGTTTCCTTTGACTCCCTTTGTATTCTTGTTCACTTTGAACTTTCTTTTTGTCTTTTTCTTGTCTTGCTTTTTCATTGCCTTCCTTTTTCTTTTGCTTTTTTACCTTTCTACCACTTTATTTCCTTTCTTGCCTCTCCCCCCAAACTTAGACATTTGCCATTACTCAAGGGAAGATTTGGGTGCCAAGAGAGGGTAATCATTTAGAACGGGTATAGGCTTGTAGCATTGGTTCTTGAAAAAGAAAAGGTTTAAGGCTCAAAAGGGTTAACTAGGGATCATCTTTTTGGTAGGCTATGGAATTGTTCAGCTTAACATTCGGATCAAGGAGAGCCTATAATCACTTCTCAAGTCAAATTTCACCTAAGATTTCGCCTCAACAGACATTCAGGGCAAGTTCTAGACTATTGGCTCGGGACTTGGATTCACAATTTGATTCCTCACCACACACGCTAGGGGATTGCTAAAGACATCGAGTCGAGGGCCCACAACGACCTTAGTTACGATTTAAGCACACAATGGTCCGAAAAGACCACATGATGATTGATTGGTCAACGCAAGAGTCTTAAGGCCATGACTTTCACCATCCTAAACACAACATTATGTCTTTGACCATGGGATCAAAGGCAAATGTGCTAGGCCCAAGTGAAGCTTTGCTTGAGGTGCCCTTAACTACAACTATCAAAAACAAAAGAAAAACCAAAGAAACGGACTCAAACCCTTAAGAAGGTAGTCACTCCATCCATCATCGGGAAGAGCCACCCAGTTCACACAATATTCCACCCTTGGAAAGAACCGTGGCCTTAAGAAAACCAAGGGCTTATAGGAAGCGTCAAGAACAAAACAAAAGGCTACGAGCCTAACTATAAAGCTAAAAATGAATTTTTTTTGCAAATATAGAAAAAGGAATGAATATTTACAATAGGGAATTAGAATATACAAACGGGGGATGAATATATACAAGATGTAACTTAACTTTATATACAGACCAAAATAGAAGATAAAAAGTACTGAATATAAAGTTATATACATACCAAATAGAAAATCAACCAAAAGGAATAAAAAACTGAGTCAAATATGTACAGTCATCCAGATAGTCAACAAAAAAGTAGGGAGCACCCCCACGAATAAGAGCTGGCATTGTCCCCAATGCCAACTACCAAAATAAACATAAAAAAAGTCATAGCAAAGGATATCGGGGCTCCCTAAGCCAGGTCCGTCTGCATGGGGTCAGTTGTGGTCCCCAAATCCTCCGTATGTGCGGGAGCCTCAGACTGGCTCCCGGCCTCCTGCTGCTCAACTGCTGGGACTGGAGCGTGCTCCTGGACTGGCTATATGACAGGTGCATCCTGAGGCAAAGTGGAGGAGGCCTCCTGTGGGACCGCCACCTCAATAACCGCATCTGCTGTGCTGGGAAGCTTCCTCTTCTTCCTCGGCTGCCTGGGTACCTGCTCCTGCTCTGGTTGTGGCACTGGTGCTGCTGGAGGGGCTGGATCTCCAAATAACAAGTCTAAAGGCATCTGATCTGCCAATAGCTTGTCCACATCTTTCCGCAGCTCCTTCACAGACTCTTTGGAAGCCCGTGACCTCCGCATCTTCCTGTGCTCCTTGGCAAGCTCCTTCAGAGACTTGCCATGTGACTCCACTGCTGCAGATAGGGTAGCCTGAGTCTTCAGAATCTTTTCCTGGTTCTCCAGGAGCTTCTTCAAGGTATCCTCAATGGACTGAGGAATCTGAACTGGCTGAGGTGCTGCCTGGGTCTGAATAGTGGAAGATAGGGTGGACAACTTGGATGTCGCAGCTGACATCCAGTTGTTCAGGCTAGCCAAAGTCTGACTCAGCTGATGGGCAGTGAATGGATGAGTCCTGGAAGATGGCACACTCGGGCCTGCAGAAGTACTGGGACCAGCAGAAGAAGAAGGTCCTGGAGGCAAGTCCTCAACTGTAGTGGCAGCAGGTGTGGCAGAAGGCTCGGCAGAAGGCTCTACCGCAACTGGCTCCTCAGACTGGCCAGTTGGGGTAGAGGAAGGTGGCTTGTAGTTCTTGGATTTAGGGTTGTCCGGACCCTGCATACTGTACCAAGAGTAAGGAGCCACCGGCTTGGTCTTGACATCATATCTCCTCTTCTCCACCTCTAGATCCCGGAAATACATCGATAGGGTGTTTGGAAAAGGATAATTCCTATCATGCTCTTGCCCCACCGCAGAGATCACACGGGACATCACATTGCCCACGTTGATAGGGTACCCAACCATGATAGATGCAACCAGAACTGCTCGGGTAAGTGGAATCGTCTGGTCATGAGTGGAAGGGTCAAGCCGACTGCATACAAAGGTCAACCACCCTCGAGCCTCAAAACTGAATGTCTTCCTGAATATCTTATTTCGTGCTTGTAACCACACTGGCACAGTACCCGGGATTGCCAAGTACTGGGCCAACCACGGGCGGACTTCCTCGCCCATTGCCAACTTTGCCAAATAAAGGGACTCGTCTTCATCACGGAACCCCAAATATTCATTTAACGATCTCCCATCAAACAGCACAGTTTTGTTTCTAACTTTGGTCACCTTGGTATCCTTCACTATATGAGCCACATTGGAGTAGAACTCCCTAACCATGTGCTAGTTAGCATCTATGCAGCTCTCCATGAAGAACTCCCAACCCCATCTTGTTCTAAATTGCCTCTGCACGTTCGGGTTGTGGGATAAAAGGTCGGTGTCAATAAAAGTTCTCTCCGGTATCAACTTCCTCAACGTCCACCATTCCCTAAACTTATGGAAGGCCACTTGACTGACAAACCGATCCTCCCAGACTTCCGGTTTCCTAGTTCTCTCAACCTCTCCAACCTGAGTTTCACCTCCCTCATCTTGACCTGCACTCTTCCCAGATAATGAAGTTGTGGGGGAGGTGGAGTATTGCTCACTACCAGCTGCAGACTCGTCAGAAGAATCCGAGACTACAGTCACTGGTCTTTTGGAAGTGGGTGATGGTGGTGAAGGGGTGTCAGCTAGGTGGAGGGGGCCAGTTATATGGGTTGGGACTGAATCGGAGGAGATATCTTTGGAGGGAACATACTCACTCCCCGACGAATGTGAAGCAGCCCTATCAGCAGCCTTTATCAATTTGCGGATCTTTTTAATGTTCTCCCGAGCCTGGGGAGTGAGTTTTGCAATTCGCTTTCCTTTGCCCCCTCGGGAGGAACCACCTCTCCAGGGTTGTTGTGACTGTTTGGCTCCCCTTTGTTTAACCATTGTCTGCAAAGATAAGCATCTAACATTGTTAGTTTAAGCACATGCAGTGAAACAAGTGAATCAAAATAGATTGCAGAGACAATATCAGTACACAGCAGCAGAAACAGGTTGCAGAACCTAGCAATGCGGACCGCACAAACTTGACAGCGGCCGCGTTAGGGGTACCGCGGACCGCATAAAATTGTAACGCGGTCCGCGTTGGGCAAAGGCCCAAAATACACCCTCTCTGAATCTCCCACCGCGGTCTGCACAAAAATACAACGCGTCCGCGGTGGGCCAGCGCGGACCGCACAAACATGAATGCGGCCGCGCTGGAGACAATTACCTTTCAGTCACAAAAGCACCACGGTCCGCACAAAATTGTAACGCGGACCGCGTTGGGGCAACGCGGTCGCGTAAAAATGACCGCGGACCGAGCTGAGCTAGGGTTTACGGGTACTAAGTTAGGGGTGCATATTTTGCCATTCTTGTTGAAGTTATTACACCTACTTTGTCCCTACTCAGTTCACCCATTAATCAAGCATATTTGGTGCATTACCCTAGTTTTAAACTAACCTAATCTAACAGTTAAATAAAAAGAAGAAGCTAAACTACTGAACAATCTATAAAAAATGAAAATAAGAAATTTAATTAATCACAAGTGCATGAAATGTTACCAATGTTATGAGGATTGAGTGCAAATAGTCCAAGAAGTCAGGAAAGTAGTCTTAGAGGGGATGAACAGTGTCCTATAGCTCTGAGTGTTTAATGTGCCGGAGAATTTCGGCACATTTCAATACTAATTGCTTAGATTTTAGCTTGTTTTAATGCAATTATCTCCTTTACTTATGTAATTTTGGTGTTTTTACAGTACATAAGGACTAAGGACCCAGGAGCATGGAAATGAAAGCAAAAAAGACAAGAAAAGAGCAAAATGCAGCAAAAAGATGGTTATGCGACGCATTATGCGATCGTAGATCACATATGCGAGCCGCAGAATGAACACTCAGACCGCAGACAAAAACAGACTCCTGGGCAAATTTCAAGTCAAGAATGCGGTCCACTATGCGACCGCAGAACCAGTCTGCGAGCCGCAAAGTGAACCGCAAACCAACCATGAAGGCTGTTGAAGGACGAATGTGCGATGCAAAATGCGATCGCTTTTCTGCAATGCGAACCGCAGAGCTGGAATGCGATGAAGATGTGAAAACTAGGGTTTCAATCTGCGATGGGGACGTCCAAAATGCGGACCGCATGTCACTTATGCGACGAGAATGCGACCGCATTTCTGACCTGAAAGGGTATTTTTATCCGTTTTCTGTCACGATTTTCAGTCCACTATAAATAGCTTTATGATGTTTTTGTGGGCTCATCTTGTCTGGTTTTTGAGCTACATTCCAAGACTTAAATATTCTACACTTTTGGCATCTTGTGGGTCAAGAATCTTCACTTTGTAAGCTTTATGGAAATTAATATTCTCTTGCTTTTGTATTTTAGTATGAGTAGCTAACTTTAAATACTAAGGTTGTGGACCCTAAATGGGTGTTGTGTTAATGGGTGTTTAACATTGAATATATATATATAATGGTTGGTTGATATCAATTTATTTCTCATTCTTCATTTAATGTTGGTGGTTGCAAACATTAACAAATGCCATTAAATTCTTGCTTTGCTTGGGAAAGTGGGTTAGAATTTGGAAGAAGTAAATAGCAAAGACTCAAGGCTTTAAACCTTGTTTAATGAAATCGCTTAGGAATAAGTGGGTTTTATTTGGCATAAATTGATTGCTCTTAATTGCGACTCTTTTACATTTGGAAAAATTATAAAGAGGAAATACTACCCAATTATTGCGAAATATTGGGTAGTCATTTAGACATCATTTGCATATCAAGAGGACCTTCCATTAGAAATATATCATATCAACACCGATAGCATTACACTTCATTAAAGGGGACACAACCTTGGTTTCATTAATCCTATTAATTACACTTTCAATATTCCAATTAGTTGCTACTTCAAAACAAGCTCAATTCATACTCTTGTCACTATTAATTCACACTCTTGTTACCGTTAACTGGATAGAATCGACTTTAGTCGGGCAACACACTATTCTAGTAACCTTTTCACACCTATTCCCTGTGGGATTCGACCCCAACCTTGTTGGGTTATTATATTTGACATCGACCGCCTTACACAATTTATAAAAGTGTAATTTGAGCGTATCAAATTTTGGCGCCGTTGCCGGGGAATACGATTTTGAAATTACTATCTAGTGTGTGCTTTACTTTACGTCTTAATCTATTCCATCACTCTTCGCTTGCTTTGCTTGTTGTTGATAGGAAAACATGTCTGACTACGAGGAAGAAGTGGAAGAAAATCCTTTTGCGGGCATAGATGAGTACAGTGACGATACCAATGCAATTGTACCTCCGGCTATTGGTGCCTCAACTTTCAAAGTGGAACATGGTCTAATCATCATGCTCAAAGCAGAGGGGTTCTTCAGAAATTCCACCGATGATGATCCAACACAACACCTTAGAAACTTCTTGGGAGTATGTGATATGCATAAGCAGAACAATGTCTCAGATGATGCCTTAAGGTTGAGGGTCTTCAAGTACTCACTAGCTGGAGACGCAAGGAGGTGGCTTCAAAACTTGCCACCGAATTCCATTCGGTCTTGGCCTGAACTTGTCCGGGCATTTCTAGCAAAATGGTTCCCACAGAGCAAGAAGTCTGAGCTCCGGGATAATATTTTCTTCTTCAAGCAACAACCAGGGGAACACTTACATGAGGCATGGGATCGATT
This sequence comes from Nicotiana attenuata, assembly GCF_001879085.1. Taxonomy (NCBI): domain Eukaryota; kingdom Viridiplantae; phylum Streptophyta; class Magnoliopsida; order Solanales; family Solanaceae; genus Nicotiana; species Nicotiana attenuata. Next base: position 349,515 of record NW_017670723.1, on the reverse strand, counting down.
CAAATTATATTTGGTGAGGTCTCCAAATCATGGCTTTCCAGATTCCATCTTGCTAGAGAAATTTTATATGGGTTGAGATCCTATGAACCAAGCTATAGCGAAGAACGTGGCGGACGAATCTTTTATGGACAAGTCATTTGCAAGAGTTACACAAATACTTGACAAGATGGCAAAACACAATCAAGCTTGGCATTCTGAGGATACTTCGGGCGGAGTTGCATATGGTTCTCCCTCCTTGACCAACTTGATCAAGGAGAATCAAGAGAGGGACCAAATAATTGCAGGGTTGGCCACAAATGTAAATGTGTTGACAAAAATGTTCACGGAAAATCAAACAAAAAAGGTGAATGTAGTTGAGGATGTGCAACCCATCTCCAATGAAGAGTTTGAAGAAGCTAACTACGTCAACAACCCTCAAGGAGGGTATCAAAGACAACATTATCAGGGTCAAGGGCAACAAAGTCAATGGAGGCCAAACCCGCAAGGGCAAGGCAACCAACAATGGAGACATGACCAAGGCGGCTCAAACCAAGGGAATTGGAACAACAACAACAACTTTTCTAACCGGAGTTCAAACCCCTATGTTCCTCCAAAGGGTCAATATTCGAACCAAGGGTCTTCTAGTGAATCTAAGTTGGAAGCTATGCTTGAGCGAGTGTTGCAAAATCAAGAAAAATGCGATGCTTCCATGAGGAACATGACCGAGGTTGTTGGATATCATACCGCTTCCATCCAAAAATTGGAGATGCAAATGAGAGACCTCTCCAAAGAGCAAAATCCAAAACAAAAGAGAACACTTCCTAGTGACACGGTTGCAAATCCAAGAGTTAGTGGGAGTGGTCCAACTTCTCACATCATGGCGATCACTACTAGGAGTGGGAAAGTGCTACACAGAGATGGTGAACAAACGGTTGAATAAGAAGAGTCCGAACAAAGGGTTGAGGTTGAAGAGCCAAGTGTTGTCGAGGTTGAAAAGAGTCCGGAAGAGTTGAAAGTGCAAAAAGAGAACCGGGAAGAGGTAAAGGAAAAAGTGAAAGAGGCACCAAAAGCTCTTCCACCTATTCCCAGACCTCCTCCCCCATTTCCTCAAAGGCTCGCAAGAAAGATTGATGATAGCAAACTTGAAAAGTTCTACGACTTTCTCAAGCAATTAACGGTGAATATCCCTTTTGTGGAAGCCTTCCAAGAGATGCCGGGGTTTACTAAATATTTAAAAGCTTTGATCACTAAAAAGAAGACCACAAAGAATGAGGTAATAAACATGACTCACCGGGTTAGCTCTATTATTGCCACAACCAAAGTCCAAAAGAAAGAAGACCCGGGAGCTTTCACCATTCCTTGCACTATCGGGGCCCGTGATTTTGCAAGAGCTTTCTGTGATAATGGGGCTAGCATCAACTTAATGCCTCTTGCCATCTATAAGCAAGCGGGGTTGGGTATGCCAAGGCCCACTAGTATGAGATTGCAAATGGCCGATCGGTCAATCAAACGCCCGGTGGGAATTGTTGACGATGTACTTGTAAAAGTGGGGAAGTTTCATTTGCCCGCCGATTTTGTAATTCTTGATTGTGCGGTTCACAAAGAAATCCCTATCATTTTGGTGAGACCATTCCTAGCCACGGGAAGGGCACTCATGGATTCGGAGCGAAATGAAATTAAATTCCGGGTGAATGATGAAGAAGTCACATTTCAAGCGAGCAAGGGTATG
>NW_017670723.1:270492-344854 GCF_001879085.1 Nicotiana attenuata | reverse complement strand
CACAGGGAGCTAGTAATGGAGTTGTATTGTCTGTTTAGTCTAGAATTGCGGTTGTGCTTCTAATATCACTTCAAACATCTTTGGTTTTGATTTTTATATCTACTATTATAAGACTAATGATTGAAGCTAAATTATGCTATGGGAATATTGCTAAGTTGTAATTAATATAGAGAAAAGCACTAGGGTCGTGGTATTGCCTAGGTGGCTAATTAACGGGTAGATGCTACTGAGGATAGATTGACATGTTTGGGGCTTATGCTATAACCGTTGCACAATTGTACCCACTCTCACACCTCTCGGTAGAGGGAAAGATTTTGCCCAATTGACTCTCTCGAGACCAATTGGGTAGGCCAATTAGCCAAGCAACTAGGGTTCAAGTAGGGTGATTACTCTCTCGAGGTTTAACCCGTTAATTGGGACTACCGTTTCTCATGGGTCCATCCCAATTCCTTGTTGGGTCAATTTTTGGGGTTATAGACTCTCTTTCTCAAGAAGAGTTAAACCCACCAAGCTAGAATCAATGTTTGCAACCACCAATCCTTAATTAAAACCTAAAATTAACCCAAATAGCAAACACCCAATATCAACCTAACCTTAGATGGCAACACCCATCAATTACCCACACTAGGGTTGAGCCACAACCCTACCTAGTGAGTTTAGCTACTCATGCTAGATGCAAAAATTAAAGAAATAGATGAAGAAGTAAACATATTAATTGATTGCTAAGAAGAAAATACAATAGTGAAGAGTAAGAATGCCAGAAATGGCTAAACTAGACGTTCTCACGTGCTCAGCAGCTTTAGAAAAACAAAACTTAACCTAAAAACAGAAAAAGGTTCTATTTATATTGGTCTGGAAAAATTGGAAAAAAATACCCCTGTGGGGTCAGCGCGGACCGCGCAAACATGACCGCGGTCGCGCTGGCTCTTGAACTCTTGGCTTCTGCTTCTCTGAAGTTGAGGACCGCGGACCGCATAAAAATGTAGCGCGGCCGCGGTGGAAATTGGCGCGGCCGCATTGCTTGGAAAGGGTCAAAACTGGGCTCTCTGAATCTCTGCTCCGCGGACCGCGTAAAAGTGTAACGCGGCCGCGGAGCCTGACCGCGGACCGCGTAGAAATGACCGCTGCCGCGTAGCCTCCCCTTGGATTTTGCCATTCTCTGAACCTCCTAGTGCGGCCGCGTTCACAGTTGCGCGGTCCGCACTAGGGCCTCTTTTCCTCAACTTCCTTGGTCTTTGACACTTGAGCAGGTTTCACTCCTTTCTGAGCCGATATTTGACTTTCGTCGCTTTGTCGATCAAAACCTGCAATCAAGTGCAACTTGTGAGCGTTTTGAGACCATTTTGTAGTAATTTTATGACAAAAACGTAGGCAAGTATGGGCATAAAACACGTTAAAATCCTAACTTATCATATGTGCTCCCCCCCTTGCCTGAGATGTGGCAAGAGCAAGTGGGATCAACCCTGCCTTGCCAAAATGCCAAACATGCTCAGAAAAGGTGCAAGGGTCTCCTAAAGAGCTGGTGCAGTAACAGGCGTCTCAGGTGCCTGCGCTCCAACTAGAGCTACTGGTGGCTCCTCTGTAGCAGCTCCTGCGGGTGCTATGGCTTCATCACGTGGATGTCATCGGCCTCTACCCCGGCCCCGGCTTCTCCCGGCTCCAGTAGGGGTGCGGGTGCCTGGTCATCTGATCCGGCTGTACGTGTCCTCACCATCTGTGAGATAATAGAATGACAGAAGTTTAGAATCCTAAAGTCAACAATTTGCACGACAAAGAGTCAGAGAAGTGAAACATTTTCCTAACAGTTCCATAGCCTCCCAAAGATAAGTACAGACATCTCCGTATCGATCCGCGAGACTCTACTATACCTGCTTGTGACTCATAACACCTATGAACATAGAGCTCTGATACCAACTTGTCATGACCCAAATCTCCCTCCGTAAGATGTCGTGATGGCACATAGTCTCTAAGACTAGGTAAGCCTAGCAGTTGCGGAATAACTGAAATAACAATAGAAATTAACGACTAAACCTCAACATCAACAAGTATATTTATAGATAAAGCTGGGAAAACTGCCGCTCGGCATGTACAAGTAAAACCAATAACTCCAAGTATAAATAACTCCCAAAGACCCGGTAATCACAAGTCACAAGCTCAAAGGAATTGTCCTAACTGTCTCTACACATCAACATCTAGGGAAAATAAAGAAGAACGACATAAAAGGACAGAGGGGGACTCCAAGGTCTGCGGACGCTGGCAGATATACCTTGAAGTCTTTGTAGCAGCAACACGTACTCTCTACTGATAGCGGGGCTGGTAAGAGGTACCTGGGTCTGCATACAAAACATGTGCAGAAGAGTAGTATGAGTACACCACAATAGTACCCACTAAGTGCCAAGCCTAACCTCGGTAGAGTAGTGGCGAGGTTAGGTCAAGGCCCTACTGAAATATAATAATTAAGGAAGAAGATACAGCAATATAATGAAAAGGCGGAGAATTTTAAAAAAAAAAGAGAAGTTACAAAGAGTTAACAACACAACACATAGAGATAACAACAGGGACGCTCCCGAGGTACCGCCTCGTAGTCCTAAAAGTAAATACTCAATAGGGGATCTCCCGAGGTACCGCCTCATAGTCCCAAAAGTAAATATACAACAGGGGATCTCCCGAGGTACCGCCTCGTAGTTCCAAAAGTAAATATGCATCAGGGGATCTCTCGAGTTACCGCCTCGTAGTCCCAAAAGTAAATACACAACTCAGAAATTAAGGAGCAATACAAGAATTCCTACAGTTAAAGACTGAATATAAATCAAGGGAAAACAGGTAATCTAATTAAGCATGTTGCACAAATTGCAAGTAAGAGTTTAAGCAAGCAGGAATGCGATATTAGGCTAACATGATGACTACACAGGCTAGGATAACTCAGTTAAGTAATTAAAGAAGACTACTCAGCAAGAACTAGGGTTTTCAACATTTAGCATGTGTACGCACTCGTCACCTCGCGTACACGGGGCTCACATATCACAAATGGTTAAAACAATACCAAATCCTAAGGGGATTTTCCCCACACAAGGTTAGAAGTCACTTACTGAACCAAGCTCAATCAGTCAATAAGAATGCCCTTTCCTCGACTTTCCGACTCCAAATGGCCCAATTCTAGCAAAAAGCAATTACATGTCATAAATATAACTATAAGAAACTAATCTAATTAATGAAATCAAGACTTAAGCAAGAAATTGGAAAATTGACCCGGGCCTACGTCTCGGAATCGGGTAAAAGTCCCATTCAACCTCGAGTTCACCCATACCAATATTACTCAAATCCGATACAAAAACCTCAATCAAAACCCCAATACTCGGTCTAAGAACTTTACAACTTTTTCCCCAATGTTCTCAATCCAAAACATTAATTAGACGATGAAATTAACGATGGATTAGTGGATATTGATATAAAAAAATGAGTGTAGAATTCTTACCCAAATGTTTTCTCTGAAAGTTCCTCAAATTCTCACCTCAATCTAAGCTCTCTATCTCAAGTTATGAATAAAATGGCAAACCCTCGATTTTGAAATGCTTAAATCTGCCCAGATGCTCCTTAATCGCGATCGCGGAAATAGCCTTGCGATTGCAAAGCACAACTCAGCTGCCCCAGAAATTAACCTTACGCGAACACGGAAACCTCCACGCGATCGCGTTGCACTGGCCCTCAGACTTACGCGATCGTGAACGACCCCACGCGTTCGCAATGAACAAAGCGCGTGGCCCAGCTTATGCCTCATATACACTACCCGAACGTGACCTTGGCCACGCCTTCGCGAAGTACCACTTCACACAAGTACGCGTTCTAATAATCGTTCCCGCGAACGCGAAGCACAAATCCTTCCACTGCCTAGCTTAGACTACGCGATTGTGAACCATCCCACGTGATCCCGTATAAGGAAACCAGATCACAGATACCAGAAAACTTCAGCAACCTTCTAAGTCCAATTGTCAAACCGTTAACCATCCGAGTTCCACCCGAGACCCCCGAGACCTCAACCAAACCTACCAACAAGTCCTAAAACATCATACAAACTTAGTTGAACCCTCCAATCACATCAAACAACGCTAAAAATACGAATCGCACCCCAATTCAAGCTTAAAGAACTTTAAAACTTTAAACTTCTACAAACGATATTGAAACCTATCAAAACACGTCTGATTGACCTCAAATTTTGCACACAAGTCACAAATGACACCACGGACCTACTGAAACTTCCGGAACCGGAATCCGACCCCAATATGAAAAATTCCACTGCCGGTCAAACTTTCCAAAAGTCCAACTTTCGTCATTTCAAGCCTAATTCAACTCCGGACCTTCAAATCACAATTCGGACACGCTCCTAAGTCCAAAATCACCTAACGAAGCTAACGGAACCGACAAAACTCCATTCCGGAGTCGTCTTCACACAATTCTAACTAGGGTCAAATTTCTAGAACTTAAGCTTCTAGTTTAGGGACTAATTGTCCCATTTCACTCTGAAACCAGAAACAAATCCTCCCGAATCATACGCTCATATAATGAATTTGAATTGGGAACTGGAACTATTCAAAAAGAGTTTTTACTCTCGCAGGGGATCATACACCAAACTACATGTACATCAACGACTCAACAAGATGGAATAGTCGAGCGTAAACACATGCACTTACTGGAAACCTCTAGAGCACTCCTATATCAGTCTCACCTTCCTATTACTTATTGGGGAGAATGCATATTAAATGCCACCTACCTAATAAATAAGTTTTCTTCTATGTTTCTTGGTTTTAAGACTCCTTATGAAGTTTTGTTTGGATATACACCTTCTTATTCTAGCTTGAGGTGCTTTGGCTGCCTATGCTTTGCATCCACATTTATAGTTCATAGGATAAAGTTTGGACCTAGAGCTAAACCATGTGTCTTTCTTGGATATCCACATGGTAAAAAAGGAATTTAAGCTTCTAAGTTTATCAACTAGGGAGGTCCTTATATTTAGAAATATAAATTTTCATGAAAATTGTTTTCCTTTTAGTTCCAATCCTTCTAACAAATCTAATGGTTCTATCTTTCCTTTTATTCGTACTTTAGCCACAAATCATCAAGCTTCTCTGCCAAGTATTTCTAATCCCACTTCAGTCACAAATTATCAACATGGTACCTCACCTGTTTGTAATGAAATCAATTCTTCTATATCATATTCACCCGATTTATCACACTCACCATCAAAAGATTCAGCAACACATTCTTCTAATGATATTGTTCAGACTAATTCACCACCAATTTTGCGTAAATCTACTAGAACTCATACAACACCGTCATATCTAAATGATTATATATATAGTGCAGTACAATTCACAGGTGTATCTTCTACCTGTTTTTGTCTCATGTTACTGCACCTTCATTTTCTTTCACTGCACTCTCTCCTTCAAACATACATTTTCTCAATTCACTATCCCAGATTCAAGAACCAATCAACTATTACTAAGCTTCTTTGCATCCTGGTTGGCAAAAAGCAATGGCAAAAGATATTGATGCGCTTATTCTTAATGATACTTGGGAAGTGGTTGAGTTACCTCCTGGAATAAAGGCTCTACCATACAAATGGGTTTATAAAGTTACGCAAAATTCAGATGGAACCATCGAAAGACCGAAAGCAAGACTTGTAATTCGTGGTGATACGCAACGTGAAGGAATTGACTTCACAAAGATTTTTCTCCGGTGGTCAGATGACTGTTGCGTTTTTATTAAGGGGTGTGAATGGGAAATGAAAGAGGCGCCTTTTAGATTGTACCTCTCCATATCACCCTTCCTTTGTCTATAAATTTAGAGGCTTGGCCTCATTTTAAAAACATGAAATCAGACATGGAAAATCTGAAATCTTCTCCCCTCTTTTCTATATTGTTGCATTATTTTCTAAATAAATATAAGTGTCAAGTGTGATTTGCTCCGTTTGCTGAGTTCGCTGAAGTTCTGTGATTTGAAGTGCCGCTATCACAGAATAGTTATTCCGTTCTATCCTGGGAGGAATTAATCCGTATACCTTGGGCAACAGTGAGGGGATTAAATTCCTTAAGGACACATTGTGCATTCAGTGGGCTCGGAATTATTTTACGTTATGTTTATTGAACTAACATTTGTTTACTTTTCTGATTTTGAAAACACAGTACTACCAACAATCTTAAGGAATTTAATTTCGTGAGAGTTTTCTCTCTGCCTGCAATCCGTGCGGTAAGAATGGAGGAATCGAGAAAGTATTCTGAAAATTTGACGCCAAAGGTGAAACAAATGAAGTTGTTGATCAATACTCGGTGATGATTTCATCGATTTACAATAGTTGATTGCATTGTATCGGTACGGTGTGTTCACTTTAGAGTTGAATTAAGAGATGAGAAGTTGTTACAAAGCTGTGTAGACTTCATCAGAAAGAAAGTAGCAAGTTGTATGAAAATGTGTTCAAACGATTTGGAAGGAATCTTCAAACTGTCGTTACCAATTACAAACTGAACGAAGGATTGGTTTAGGTAATCATTTAAGTGGATTTCAAAATAAAGGCATCTTAAATGAATATTTAACATTTGAATGTGGTTGGAATGCAAAAGTGTTTCATCGGTTACTGAGAGGAGCACTGCTCTCAGTACTTGAATATCAAAGTCCTCGTGGGACTAATTTTCTGTCTTCAACAGAATATGACAACTATATCGGGTTATACCTATTTACTATACCCACTAATAATTGTTTTATCCTTTGGTGGTATATAAAATTTTGTGTCTATAAATTTAGGGTAGGTATTTATTATATGATGATCTCATATTATATATTTAGAATATATGCATGAGTAGGAATAACATGTATTTACGATTGGTTTGTTATTCCTTTGACTATATGAAAAACTATGAGTAGTTGATATAGAATTTGATAACATGCATAATATATGTGGATGGCTATTTTCAAGGTTGTAAGACTTGAATTAGGTTTTCAGTAATACTTGAAGTATCTTGAGATCATGAATATAATATATGTAAAGATGAACATATATGTGTTTGATTAGAGAAAGAGATCAAACTGGTTAACGTGTTATAATGGTTTAGTTGGAAAACCATTTGGAAAGGGAATTAAATTCTTGTGATTTTATACCCCTGGTTTTGGAGACTAAAATCTTCGTGATTTTCTACTCCTGCTTCGAGATTAAAATCTGCGTGATTTTCTACTCGTTCATTGATATTAAAGTCTTAGTGACTTTATACTCGTTCTAGAGATTAAAATCTTAGTGATTTTTTACTCCAATTTATTATTCGGTTTGAAGATTAAAAACTTCATCGTTTAATAAATTTGATTGTGTCACATATTACTCGGTTTGAAGATTAAAAACTTCACCGTTATTAGATCTAGTTGTATCAGATGTTACTCGGTTTGAAGATTAAAAACTTCACCGTTTATTAATTCTGAATGTGTCAGATTGATTTGAAGATTAAAAACTTCACCATTTATTAATTCTGGCTATGTCGTGACACAAAAACAATTCTTGTGGTTGGCTCTAAAAAGTAATAGAGGCGGCGTTTTATGTTTGGAATATGGCATTTTTCACCAAACGATTGCCCCTTAGTTGGCGCAATCTAATGGAATTGCGGAAAGAAAAAGTAGAACGTTAAAGGAGATGATAAAATGCCTTGTTGTAAGTTCTGGTTTACCCCAGATCTTGTGGGGAGAAGCTATTCTTACAGCTAACTGAATACTCAATTGAGTTCCCCATAGCAAAACGCAATCCATTCATACGAAAAATAAATGAAAGGAAGAAAACCCCACTTGAAATATTTCCAAGTGGGGGGTATTTGGGTAAAGTGTAAGTTCTTAAACCCAAAAGGATAAAAATCGGATCAAACATCGTTGATTCCGTTTTCATAAGATATGCAACAAATAGTAAGGCATATCGTTTTCTGATTCATAAATAAAAAAATCCCGACATTCATATTAATACGGTTATCGAATCAGATAATTCTGAGTTCTTTGAGAATATTTATCCGTGTAAAAAGGAATGTGTGTCGTCTAGTGAAATATCTAAGCAAAATCGGGAAGAAGCAAAGGAAAGTACGTTGAATTAGAAAATTCCAAGATGTAGTAAACGTCAAAGGATAACTACTTCCTTTGGACCAATTTTCAGACATTCTTGTTGGAAAATGAGCCTCAAAAGTTTAAAGAAATATTGTCTTCCTCGGAAGCACAAAATTGGAAGAGGCAGTCAATAGTGAGATAGAATCCATATTAAGTAATCATACTTGGGAATTGGTTGATCTTCCTCCAGGAAATAAACCTTTGCGTTCTACGTGGATTTTCATAAAGGAAATGAAAGTTGATGGTACTATTGACAAATATAAAGTAAGATTAATTGTCAAATAATTTAGACAACGAGAAGGTCTTGATTATTTTGATACATACTCGCCGGTAACGAGGATTACATCTACTCGGGTGTTAATAACGTTAGCCGCCGTGTATGGCCTTGAAATCCATCGGATGAACTTAAAGAAAACCTTCTTAAATGGAGATTTGGAGGAAGAAATTTACATGGAACAACCTGAAGGGTTCGTGGTTCCTGGAAAAGAAAAGAAAGTGTGTCGACTTGTTAAGTCACTTTACAGACTAAGACAAGCACCCAAACAAGGACATGCGAGATTTGACCAAATAATATTGTCAAATGATTTAAAAAATTAATAAGTGTAAACACATGTGTTTACGTTAAGAATACTTCAAATCATATAGTCATTATTTGATCATATGTAGATGATATGTTGATGAAATATTTAAAATGTGGGGGCTTTTAGCTTATGCATGACAAAAGTCAATGTTAGACGTAATGTCTAAATGATATAATTTTTTAACCCCATTGATATAGTAGTTGGTAGATTCATCAGTTGTTTAGTCTTAATGAAGACTAGTTAATGAAACTACTAATTCGAAAGTTGGTCACGTGCCTTTCTTGAAAGATCATTTTCTTTATTGAAAATTTATGTTGTTTAGTTCTTTTATGAATGATGTCACTTTGAAGGTTGTGAGTTTTCATAGAAAGATGTGTTTGTATGTTTTGTATAAACATGACCGTTCATGAAAGAACGTATTAATATGTTGGTCTATAATGAGGTGAACCAACCGATGAACATGATCAAAATCTCTTGCAAGTTGGATTTGTTTCATGAATGAAGGTGCTATAATTTGCATATCATATAGACGTATGAATGAATAGCATACAAATGCTTGAAAATGGCGGAATGATTGCCAAATGTGTTATATATTAAAAGGTTGTGGGCCACAACTGATGCCAATCATTCCAGCTGTTGTTATAATTACTACATTAAGTGTGGTCAATAATCTGATATGCAATCGAAAGTCGAGACGTATTAGTCTACAACATAAGAAAGTTTGCATTTGAACTTTCATGACAATGAAACGAGTTTTGAAGTATTTGAAATATACTCCAAATTATGCTTTGCACTACAATAAGTATCCCGCGATAATATAGGGGTATAGTGATGCAAATTAGATCACCGGTTCAACCGATTCTAAACAGTCGGTGGAGGAGCGATATCTTGAAAATCGTCCAAACAAATGTGTATTGACCACTCTACAGTGGAGGCTGAGTTTATAGCCTTAGACAAGGCCGGTGAAGAAGCTGAATGGCTCCGGAATTTCTTGGAAGATATTCCATTTTGGTCCAAACTTTTGGCACCTATATGTATACATTGTGATAGTCAAGCGGCAATAGGCAGGGTAGGGAGCATTATGTATAACGGAAAATCTCGTCACGTTCGACGGAGACACAATACCGTTAGACAACTACTCTCTAGTGGTGTTATCACGATTGACTACGTAAAGTCAAGAGATAACGTGTCGGATCCACTTACAAAAGGCCTATCTAGAGAGGCAGTTGAAAGATTATCGAAGGGAATGGGGCTAAGGCCTAGGACAAGTCATCATGGCGGTAACTCTACCTAGCAGACTGGAGATCCCAAGAGCTAAGTTCAAAGAGATCAAACAAAGTTATGAATGACGGTTCAACATTGTCAAATAACTCAACCCATTCTCGTGATGAAGACAATGTTCAGAAATCAAGGTAAAGCATTAAGGCTTTTTGATGAGTCAATAAAGCTTAAAGGTTTTTAATGATTTTCTAAGTCTGGCAGGATATGACCAGATAGTGTGTCTACAGGATTACACGTTTAGAAATCACCTATGTGAGTGTTAAGTGTAAGCCACTTTAAGGGGAATGAAATTAAAGGCCCATTCTCTAAGCACTCATGAAACCAGGCGGTGTTCATGGCTGAAACGAACACAACCGTGAGAACCAAAGACGGTTAAGGGTTAATTGTGTGACTTATGGTTGTCTAGGTATACACCAAAGTTCGACGGTTCAAAGATATCAAATCTACCGATTGACCGAGTATATCCGACATAAGTTCACTACGGAAAGTTCAAAGGGAAACCTACTTATCCAGATGCGATTAATCCTTATTTGTGAATCACACAGTATTTTCATGCATGTTTTTCCTCATATGACCATTCCCCATTCATGTGGGAGATTGTTGCGTTTTTATTAAGGGGTGTGAATGGGAAATGGAAGAGGCACCTTTTAGATTGCACCTCTCCATATCACCCTTCCTTTGTCTATAAATTTAGAGGCTTGGCCTCATTTTAAAAACATGAAATCAGATATGGAAAATCTGAAATCTTCTCCCCTGTTTTCTACATTGTTGCATTATTTTCTAAATAAATATAAGTGTCAAGTGTGATTTGCTCCGTTTGTTGAGTTCGCTGAAGTTCTGTGATTTGAAGTGCCGCTATCACAGAATAGTTATTCCGTTTTATCCTGGGAGGAATTAATCCGTATACCTTGGGCAACAGTGAGGGGATTAAATTCCTTAAGAACACATTGTGCATTCAGTGGGCTCGAAATTATTTTACGTTATGTTTATTGAACTAACATTTGTTTACTTTTCTGATTTTGAACACAGTACTACCAACAATGACTACCATTAGATGTCTCTTAGCCATAGCAGTAAAGAAAAAATGGGCACTTTATCAGTTGGATATGAACAATACTTTTTTACATCGCGACCTAAATGAAGAAGTCTACATGCGTTTTCCTAATGGGTGTCATGGAAAGCGCTATGTTATCCCTACCGAGAAGAGGGGGGGGGGGGGGTTGCACAGTTTAGATGCCTACAAGATGTGTGCAAATCTTTCACAGCTAAGGCGTGGTGGAACCTTAGGACTGGATCATCACTATGGAAAGAGTTCCTGATGGCTAAATATTACAGGAAAGCACACCCGCTAGGTGTTAAATGGAGGCAAGGTCAGTCCAAATGTTGGAAGGCCTTATGTGAAATAAGGGACGAGGTCGAAAAGAATCTTGTTTGGATACCTAGGGAAGGCATTATTTCATTTTGGCATGATAATTGGACCAAACAAGGACCACTTATTAATAAGGTGGAGGGTGCTATTAGACCCAAAGAAATACTACTCAGAGATATTCTGGAAAATGATAGTTGGCGGATTGACAAAATAGAGATGGATGTGCCAGACCCTATTAGAAATATTCTTGCTCTTTCCCTAACGCTAGGGGTTCAAGATAAAGCTGTGCGGACAGCCAATAGCAGTGGTATCTTTTCAATTGGCTTCGGCATGGAACCAACTGAGACAAAAGAGAGAGCAGTCAAGAAATAGACTCAAAAATATGGCATAAACAAGTGCCATTCAAAATGGCCTTCATTGCATGGAGATCCCTTCGTAATAGACTGCCAACAGATGAAAGAGTTGCAACGTTATTGGACTTAATTTAGTTGAAAAGTGTTACTGTTGATCTCCCCCTCAACACACATTGGATTTGGAGAGTACAGACCACATTTTTTGCTCGGGCAATTTTGCTCAAGATATCTGGATTGGTTGAGGAAAAGGAAACCCAGCGACCAAGCACTCCCGCCCCCAAAAGCGGAGACCGAAGAACCGTTGAAGTTTGCTTGACAGATAGGCATCACTATGCGAGGATTACAACTAAAACAAGTACAAATAACTGGGCAGAGAGCAAAGTGATGCAAATTGGACTGGACCTATGTACAACAACTTGGAGTAAATAAAATCGTGGCAGAGACTGACAAATCCTCTGTTTACTCCCAAGGTTTCTTGAAAAGATAAAGACAATACATATGCTCTCTCTAACTAAACTCCCAAAATAAAGTGAAAAGGGATAAACGAAGTCACAAAGAAGTGGACGAAGTCCATATATATAGAAACTTAAGAGCTCAAATATTTATTTACTAAGGGGTTGAAAGTGGCGTACGTAGAACATTTCATAAGCGGTGTCACAATTAATCAATAGACGTACGGTGTTATTATTATTTCTCTTTAGGCGTTACTCTATTTTGATAATGCAAAGAACAAAGAACACTTCTAATCTATAATTAATCCGTGATTAATTGTCATACCTCTCCACCATTAATTTGTTGTAACATTTCTTTTTATGTATATGCAGAGCGGAAGAATGAATTTACTACTTCATAAATGGTTCACATTCATTCATATGACGGTTTCTTAACTTTTGTGAATTCGTTTGTAAAAAAATACAAACTTTTCAGAAGGTTTGAAGTTATTGTCTTTATAACAATTTTATCATTAAACCAAAAGTAATATTACATAACATTAACTCCCATTTGGCTTCTTACGTTTTTTTGATGGAAGAAAACGTAGGTGATTTGTCTATATAAACATATCATTTGTGAGCTAAAACCTACAAAGAAATATATATTTATTCTCTCATCCTCTCAAAAGACCATTCTTCTTCTTATTATCCTGGAAGACTATTCTTCTTCCAATTTTTTCTGGACAATTCTTTTTATGCAAACTCCAAACTTCCAGCCATGAGTGAACGTATTTGGGAGTACTGTGGAACCTTGCGGAGCGACCGGTCTTAACGATTTGCACCCAGTCGGACCGAAATTGCTTTCAAGGAAGTGGCTTGCCACGACACAATATTTATTCGATAAGTTATTTTTATTCTCTTATTATTCTTGGTCAATATTATCAACTATTTTTGGCTACCACTTTGAACAAAACACTTCCAGATCTGTCAAAGCTTGAGCCTTCAGATGGCAACAATTATAAGCGTTGGTCCCAGAAACTTTCAATTTTCTTTGAGCAATTAGAAGTTGATTATGTTTTGTTTAACGAACCTCCTGCTGATATTGTTTCTAATACTACTGATGTTGCTGATAGTTCTAATATAACTACTACTGCTGTTGCTGATGATGCTGCTTAAAAAGATTAAAAAGGACAACACTCTCTTTGATTTGTTTATAAATTATAAATCTGCTAAAGTCATATGGGACAGTTTGGAGAAGAAATATGGTGCGGATGATGCGGGAAAAAAGAAGTATGTAGTTGGAAAGTGGATCAAGTTTCAGATGGATGATGATAAGCCAATCATGGAGCAGGTTCACGAGTATGAGAATTTGACTGCTCATGTTCTGAACGAAGGCATGGAGATGTGTGAGATTATTCAAGCTAATGTTCTACTTGAAAAATTTTCACATTCTTGGAGTGATTACAGGGATCAACTGAAACACAGAATTGATCAGTCACAAGAGGACTGAGGAAGCAAACCGTCTCAAAGATGAGGAGGCAGAACGACTTAAGGATAAGATGAAATCTCTTTCTCTCTCTCTTAATTCTTCTAACGCTAACCTTGTGGTATCTGCTAGTACTTTTGTGAAAGACAGGTTTAAAGTCAAACAGAAGAAAGGATATGTATAGAAGCAGAATTACTTCAATAATTCGGAGGGCCAAATCCAAAAATCGAAAGGACCTTGCTATGTTTGTGGAAAAATTGGTATATATATATATATATATTTATGTGTGTTTAAGCATTTTATCACCTACATGAAAATATTATTCACATCTTTTATTGAAATAGAGAGAATAATTTTTAAAGATATATATTGCAAATAAAACTCCTAAATAAGAAATGAGTGTTATAAAACAATAAAAGAAGAAGAAAAGTATTGCAGAGAAAAGTAGAGGGAGAGAATTCTTATTGAATTTTGGGATGAATTACAATGGAATAGAACCCTCTATTTATAGGGAGAGGTTGACTTAGCCACCAAGTAATAAACCCTAGAATCTCTCTAAATATGGACATTCACCATAAATAGAATTCTATTTATAACACTCCCCCTGAATGTCTATTCAACAGATAATGTACCTCGTTAAAACCTTAACTAAAAGAAAACCCAATGGGAAAAAAAATTCTAGAAAAGGAAAAAGAGTACACATATCTAACAATACGCCTTTTGGTTGCCTCGTTAAAAACCTTGCAAAGAAAACCCAGTGGGACAAAACCTTGTAAGGGAAAAAGAGTACAACGCGTATTAACTCCCCCTCATGAGAGCATCACTTCACATCCTTAAGCATTTGCATTCCAATCTTGTGCACCATCTTCAAAAGATCTTTGGTAGAGATTTGATGAACAAATCAAGCATATTAACTTGAATGAATATATTGCACCTTGAAATCATCATTCTTGATAGATATATAATGTCTTCATATAATGTCGTGGAATGGCTCTTCAATATCTCCATAGAGATTCTCGCTATCATATTATCATGCTTATAGTTATAGCAAGATACATATGTGCACAAATTGCACTGAGGGAGTGGTACTTCAAGATCAAGAATTGTATATGCTTCAAGCAACTTAAATCCTTCATGGATTGTCATATAAGTTAAGTCATATAAGCCATACAATAGACTTTAGATGCATATCAAGTTTTCATGTCATGCTAGACAAATAAGATATCGAAAACTGATTGCACATATCATTGACTTTATACTTTCATGTGTTTGAACTACATGTTCAAAACTACATGTCTTTCATATGAAACCAAATTCTACTTGAATTGTTTCTTCAGACTTAAGATCCTCATATATATTTAGCGCTATTATCGGTATCGTCGACAAACATTTTATATCGGTTCCAACCTCATTATTTTTCATAAAGACATAACATAGAGATCTCTTCATTCATATATTCAGGTACCTAAATCTCTCATGAGATTTTATGAAGTGTTATGTCATGTGATCTTCTAGATCACTTGCCTCTTTTACTTTGATCATTTTGATCATTTGCTCATCTTCTTTATCAAGAAGTTTATTTGAAATCGATTTGTCTATATGCTTTAAGCATACCATAGACTTTGTCCTTCTAGGACTTAATATGAGCATTTGCAATGAGAATATGGTTACTTTCTTTGGGTCAGCAAATGCGTCTGGCATGCTTTGCAATATATTGCAAATGAATTATTCTTTTATGAACTTCAAGTTCATATTATCTTATTCGATGATCTAGATGTACAAATGATAATTCATTCCACGTAACTTTTTCTCAACTGTTTATCATGTCTCCCCCTCATGTTAGAAAAACTAACTTGTTTTCCTCAACTTTGAGAACTCATCTTTGTGCGTTATGGTGTTAATCAAAATATACACCGCACATAAATAATAATAAGATGGAATTATTTGGTTCCTGACCCTGAACCATTTGTGAGGGGAGAATGTAATATACTTTCGTATATAACATATATCAAACTGATATAGATAACTTTGTTCTCATAAGCACTTGTTTAGCTATTAAGTAGAGGCACTTAATAAATTATTTTGCTAAACCAACTGTGATGTAAACCAACTTATCAAGATGAACTTCTTGAATAGAAAATCTGGAAATTATGCTCGAAATTAAATTATTGAGCAAGTTACCTCGCAAACACCATGTTGCGATCGCACATGTAACCATCTCATAGATGCATCTTATATGGTATACATGGCAGATGAATGGGCCCATATTCACCTTTTGATATTTCCAGCATTTATGGGATTCAATCCCAATTTTAGTTGGTCTATTAATTAATGAGAACAAGCAATGTAAGAGAATTCGTAAAGAACTTTCTAGTTCTTTAATATTTACCCATGTGAATTCTCTTTTATTTTTGCACATCATACTTGAATTAACATGGCTAAACCAATTATGCCAACTGAATAAATTATCAATATTGATAAACTTCAGATTTACACCATGACGTGTGCAATTATCAATAAACTCCAAGTTTATTATGATATGGGTTTTTATATCAATAAATATCCACTTCATTGTGGTATTCTTTTGTTTATGTAGTACAAACTGGAGAATAAAGCGGGTAGCTTTTCACATACATATTACCCCGCTACAAGTTGTAGTAATAGAAGATATTAAATCTTTCCTTTATTTATAGTCTCAATATAATCAACCGCTTTCGCGTATACTTTGGAAATTGAATAAGTTTCTTTGAGACTTACTACAACACAATACCTTATTGGTAATTAATTGTGTTTCTCCAAAATAGTATAATTGCTCTTGCAGAGTTCTCAATTAATTTTGTAGTACCACATATTCATCAACACCAATATGGTGAATATCTCTTGTAAAGAGAAAGTTATACCATTATGGTTATGGTCAAAATTATATGCAAGATCTGTTTCTTGCATTACCGTTGACTTCTAATAATCACAATGCCAAAATATTTTGGCGTACAATAGGTACGTGACCAATGACCATTCATGCCATAATAATGATATTATTTTCTTATATCATCTCAAACCACCTTCTAGAGGTGAGTGTGGTATATACCACTAGCACGCTCATATTCTTCCAAAAATGAATATGTATTCTTAAATCAGATGTTGTCATATTCACATCATGAATAGACCATAATCATCTATATGTGCTTTATAAAATCTCATGTCAAATCAATGACAAATATTTTCACAAGTGGGGTATTATTTTGAGAATCCTTATTATTCTCATTATCACAATGATGACGATTATAATTTCGTCCATTGCCACGTCCACATCCATTGATACATTCATAGTGATAATTTTGTCTTCTTTCAGACTTATCACATACTGCTATCACATTCTCTTAAGGGAATGAGAATGGAGCAAATTCAATGGGACGGGTTTCCACTTTTTGTGCCCATAATCATACATGAATTTGATCATGGCAAGACATAGAAACTTTTACCACTTCAGGTGGTTATAATTTCTTACAAACTCCATTAGAGTTATAATCAAACTTTGTTGTCTTTGCTTGTATATAAAATCAAATTATAGAATTTCAAGAATTTAAAAGAGAAAAATAAAGTAAAATACTTACCTTAAATCCAGAATTTAATCATGAAGGAAGTTCATGGAATAATTGACAATCATTATGCTCAATCCCAAAGCTTCTACTCAATTGGTTAGAGTCTCGTGCTGATAACGTGTTATAAAACAATAAAAAAAGAAGAAGAGTATTGCAGAGAAAAGTAGAGGGAGAGAATTCTTATTGAATTTTGGGATGAATTACAATGGAATAGAACCCTCTATTTATAGGGAGAGGTTGACTTAGCCACCAAGTAATAAACCCTAGAATCTCTCCAAATATGGACATTCACCATAAATAGAATTCTATTTATAACTATGAGGATTTATTCGATAAGATTGTGAAGTAATTAAATATATACATTGTGATAGGCTGTAATTGAGTCACATAGACAGCCCCAATCATATATGCTAAAACAAAGCTCAATGTATATGTGTTGATATTTTCCAAAAATTGACTCATATCTTGCATGTGAACCCATGGGTAAAATGGACAAGCGGTGCACTGTAAAATTATCTTTGGGGGCTTATTGCTGAAAGTTATGGAGATTTGGATGTTAATTGTAGCCATTTTCATTGGAATTCATCCCCAAGCCCAAGGTTCATGATAAAAGATTTTGGAAAATATCAAAATGTATAATCGCTCTCAAAATAATAGGCGAAAAATTTATAAATTTTTATATTTTTTTGTATATTTATGTATTCTGTATGTTATATACAAAAATTATACACCTTTTCGGCTACGGAATATAAATAGTTTCTGGCGCGGGTTAAAAAGAAAAAGCCCAAAGATTTTAATGCTTCAATATTTTTGGAGCTTGTTATACAAAATATATTTTATGCTTAAAAATTTCATTCAGTTCATTTTGATAGTTTTTGAATTTCTTTTTAAATTTATTTTAAAATCTAAAATTTTATTAAGAATAACCTAACAATCGGATTGGTAAGGTTCGATTTCGATGATTCGATCAGTTTTTAGACTATTACTCCTGATAAGGAGGTCAAATCTATTTTGAAGTTGTATTAGTACACCCGTCGTCAAATCCTAAATCCGCCTCTGATGATGAACCGTTCACGCACATGTAAACGCAACTAAGTGACTGCGACAAACATCCACATTCAATTGAGAGTTTGAGACTGAAAACTGTAGCCTACAGTTTGTCGACTTGATAGATGGGAAAAAGATGGACATTTACAGAATAATGCAACTCAATTTAAAAAATAGTAGCCAAACGATCCTCATCTATGCCTCCTTCACAACATTTGAATAACATTGACTTGAAGGAAAAAAAAAAAATTGAAGTCGAAGTTGAAAAAAAATGTTTGTGGAAGTCAAGCAACTCCTATATTGTATATTTGTATGCAGAGGCAAAGCCAAGATTTCATTTTTATGGGTTCTGAATATATTTAAGAACAAGAGTTCCAGTACTTATAATCGGGTTCTAAATCCAATATTTGTATAATATTTAATGAACTTTTTAACACAAATGCACTGCTTGAGAAACAGCTATTGGATTCAGCCGAACTCGTACTCGAACTCCTAGCTTTGCCCCTGAAAATAAGTATGGTAGAGCTAGAAATGCAAACAAACCACGTCATAGATTGATCTACTTTTTTGACAAAGTTTACGAGAATACAGCAGCATACCACATCAAATAATTAGGACTACTACATTTGAAAGAAAACTTAGAGGATTTAATAAGAAATTACTACTTCACCAGCAGAAATATCACATAACCAAAACTTATACAGTTCACACAAGATTTGACAATCATAATGTCAAACATAAGACCTTAATACTTTATTTAAGATAAGCTCTTTACCCTATGCTTAATCACAACTTCAACATCAACCTCCACCACAATACAATCATTGACGATTCTGATCATGCAACTCAGTTAGCAGAGGCGGATCTAGGATTTTTATAATATGGGTGCACTACTAAAAAGGGAGAAAAAAGAAGGTATTAAGTGGGATTTGATCCCTAGTCCTCTAGGTAAATAACTCATCATTCAACCAAGTGCACCATTTAGCCTCTTTGGAGCATGGGTACCACCAGAGAATACTAGACCAATTCCAAAAAAAATGTACATAAAAAACCTAGTTAACGGAAAGATCATGGGTTCATGTACCCCGTCAATTTACCTACAAATCCGCCCCTGTCAGTTAGAGGCATAAAACTTGGATAGTCCCAGTTCTGTCTGGTAGCCGAAAACCAAATACAAGCTGTCAAAAGCAACAAGGGACAAAAATTTAGCCATTATACAACATGGAAAATCAAGAAGGGCTGCATTTGTTGGGGTTAATTTCACTTATGGTCATTGAACTATCTTTTAATTTTACTAAAGTCATTCAACTATTTTTTGTCACATAAAAGTAACTAAACTTTATCATTGTCACTTAAAAATCATTTTGCCTTAAACCCCTACCATAAATATGACATGGCATAAAATTTAATAATAAAAATCCAAAAATAAATGCCACATAAGCTTATATGGGTCATACCCATTTTAAACTCATTTCTCCTTTAATGTGATTTGACCCCTAATCCAAATGGGTTTCGATAAAAAAAAGATATTAAATTCCACATTAGTTTAAAATGATTATCCTATACTACAAAGTTTTTGCCTTTTCTGTTATATAATGCACATTCATAATTATTCAATACTAAAATAATGACATTTTATAACTCTACTGAAGCTAAAATACTATTGTATCCAACTGACATAACATATTTATAATTTCTAGTCAAGTTAAAATACTATTGTGTTCATCTCGCATAACATACAAATGTATCATAAGCAGACAAGAATAATAAGGCTAATAAGAATCTATTTTCACAAATTACCATTCCATTAATTTTCAAAATGTTACTTATTAAGCAACACTAGCATACAAATAACCTGCTTAGTAAGCAACACATGCAATTAATAAAATTTGTCAAAGAGACATGCAATTACAGACAACCTATAGCAATTGTTTAGACAAAAGAAAGACGCAACATAATGCGTCATTAAGACTGCATCTGCATGATCAAAACCCAAAAAATAATTACAAGACCTAATTTTTCTTAAATTTCCAAGACTTCTTTTTTGCACATCAACCACGAAATCAGACATGATTTTTCTCTTCACATTCCTGCCTCTCTTTGAAACAACTACAACATCTAGAGGTTGGATAGCATCAAGTTGTGAAGAACCATCAACTTGAGTTGGAGGAGCAACTGTTAGTATACTGTATTTGTAAAATAATTCTGGAAATATAAATGAACATAAACAGAAATGAACATAAACAGAAATGAACAACGAAATAACAGAAAACCAATTCTAGCCCATTGAATTCACAATATTTCCTTAAGGAATTTAATCCCCTCCTAGTACCCAAGGTTATGGATTATTTCCTCCCAGGATAGAACGAATTACACACTGGTGTAGTGGTACTTCAAACCCCAGTGTTTCAACGAACACAAAGTTCGGTAGCAAATCACACTTACTGTTGCTTTGTTTGATGCTAAAAATATGCAGAAGAAGGAGGAGAAACTCAGAAAAACGTATGAAAATTCTGAGCAGAATAGCCTTGCATTTATAGCCAAAGTTGGGCTGGAATCTGAAGAGGTGCAACTCTTCAGAATGCCTATATATGCAAAACGGCCACAGCATAAATGCCATTACATAAATGGCTATTTACTCAACAATAAAGAGGGAAAATTGAAGAGGGTAGTTAATTTTCTATTACCAAAACAGAAAAAACGGATTGGAGGATTTAATATTAATATTTATTTTAATATTAATATTCTGTTATTAAAATAAATATCTAATAGTATTTCTGTTAATATTTTACTATTAACAAATAAATTTGGTCCAAAAAGTTAATCAATAGATCGATCATTTGACTAAATCCAAATCCAAATCCAAATCCAAATCTGAATCTGAATCCGAATCCGAATCCGAATCCGAACCGAAGCCGAAGACGAAGCCGAGCCGAGTGTGTGACGGCGACGACGGCGCGAGGCTTTCCTTCTTCTCAACTCTTTAAGAGCTAGAAGAAGAGCAATTGCTTATATACCCATAAAAAACCTTTTCCTCTTCCAATATGGGACAATGTCCATTTGCCAAGGGGGAAACTTAAAATTTCACTCAAAATTTTCATTTCCCTCCATTTCCTATTTACCCTCTTTTATGTATTTAATATATTAAATACAAAAAAACCCCAACAAGCAACCATATGAATGGGGAATGGCTATATCACGGAAGTATGCATGAAAAACTGTGTGATTCGCAAGCAATTATTAATTGCATCTGGATAAGTAGGTTTTCCTTTGAACTTTCCGTAGTGAACTTATGTCGGATATACTCGATAAATCGATAGATTTGATTTCTTTGAACCGTCGAACTTTGGTGTATACCTAGACAACCACAAGTCACACAACCAACCCTTACCCGTCTTTGGTTTTCATTGTTGTGTTCGTTTCAGCCATGAACACTGCCCGGTTTTATAAGTGCGTAGAGAACTGGCCTTACAAAGTTCTCCTTGAAGCGGCTAACACTTCACACTTACATAGGTGATTCCTAAACGTGTCATCCCGTAGATACACTATTTGATATACCCCGTATCAAATTTAGAAATCATTAAAAAGCCTTAATGCTTTATCCTTGGTACTGAACATTGTCTCATCACGAGAATGGACCAAAAGTTTAGTTGACAATGTTGAACCGTCATTAATGACTTTGTTTGATCTCCTTGAACCTAGATCTTGGGATCTCCAGTCTTCTAGGTAGAGTTACCGCCACTATGACTTGTTCTCGGCCATAGTCCCATTCCCATTGATGACTTCTCAACTACCTCTCTAGTTAAGCCTTTTGTAAGTGCATCTGACACATTATCACTTGACTTTACATAGTCAATCGTGATAATTCCTCTAGAGAGTAATTGTCTAACGCTTTTATGTCTTTGTCGTATATGACGAGATTTACCGTTATACATAACGCTCCCAGCCCTTCCAATTGCCGCTTGACTATCGCAATGTATGCATATTGGTGCCAACGGTTTGGGCCAAAATGGAATATCTTTCAAGAAATTCCGGAGCCATTCAGCTTCTTCACCAGCTTTATCTAAGGCTATGAATTCAGCCTCCACTGTAGAGCGGGCAATACAAGTTTGTTTGGACGACTTCCAAAATACCGCTCCTCCACCAATAGTGAATACATATCCACTTGTAGACTTGGAATCAGTTGATCCGGTGATCCAATTTCCTTCACAGTATCCCTCAATGACCGCAGGATATTTACTGTAGTGCAAAGCAAAGTCCTGGGTATGTACTAAATACCCCAAAACTCGTTTCATGGCCATCCAATGAGATTGACCTGGATTGTTCGTATATCGACTCAATTTACTTATAGCACAGGCTATATCTAGTCGTGTACAATTCATGATGTACATTAAGCAACCCAACACACGAGCATAATCCAATTGTGATATGCTTTGTCCTTTGTTCTTTGCCAATGCAAGATTCACATCAATTGGAGTCTTTGCAACTTTAAATCCCAAGTGCTTGAATTTTTCAAGTACGGTTTTAATATAATGAGCTTGTGACAATGCCAGACCTTGAGAAGTCTTATGGATCTTAATTCCCAGAATTAAATCAGCAACTCCCAAGTCTTTCATATCAAACTTGCCAGTTAGCATGCGCTTAGTCGCATTTATGTTGGCAATGCCATTACTCATTATCAGCATATCATCCACATATAAACAAACAATGACGATGTGATTTGGAACATTTTTAATGTACACACATTTATCACATTCATTTATTTTAAAACCATTTGACAACATTGTTTGGTCAAATTTTGCATGTCATTGTTTGGGTGCTTGTTTTAGTACGTAAAGGGACTTAACAAGTCTACATACCTTCTTTTCTTTACCTGGAACCACAAACCCTTCAGGTTGTTCCATGTAAATTTCTTCCTCCAACTCTCCATTTAAGAAGGCTGTCTTAGCATCCATTTGATGAATTTCAAGGCCATAAACTACAGCTAACACTACTAACGTTCGTATGGACGTAATTCTTGTAACTGGAGAGTATGTGTCGAAATAGTCAAGACCTTCTCGTTGTCTATACCCTTTGACCACAAGTCTTGCCTTAAATTTGTCAATAGTGCCATCATCTTTTATTTTCCTCTTAAAGATCCATTTAGAACCCAATGGTTTATTTCCAGGAGGAAGATCAACCAATTCCCATGTATGGTTGTTCAATATGGATTTTATTTCACTATTGACTGCCTCTTTCCAAAACAAGGATTCCGAAGAAGACATAGCTTCTTTAAATGTTTGAGGCTTATTTTCCAATAAGAAAGTCACAAAATCTGGTCCAAATGAAGTAGACGTTCTTTGACGTTTAATACGTCTTGGATCCTCCTGGTTAAGTGTACTTTCTTTTGTTTCTTCCCGAGGTCGTTTAGATCCTTCACCAATCGACTCACATTCCTTTTTATACGGATATATATTTTCAAAGAACTCAGCATTATCTGATTCTATAACCGTATTATTATGAATGTTGGGATTTTTTGATTTATGAACCAGAAATCGATATGCTTTACCATTAGTCGCATATCCTATGAAAACACAATCAACGGTTTTCGGTCCTATCTTTACCCTTTTGGGCTTAGGAACTTGCACTTTTGCCAAACACCCCCACTTTAAAATAATTCAAGTTGGGCTTCCTTCCTTTCCATTTTTCATATGGAATGGA
Source organism: Nicotiana attenuata (assembly GCF_001879085.1). Taxonomy (NCBI): domain Eukaryota; kingdom Viridiplantae; phylum Streptophyta; class Magnoliopsida; order Solanales; family Solanaceae; genus Nicotiana; species Nicotiana attenuata. The sequence continues at coordinate 320,880 of NW_017670723.1, read as the reverse complement.
TTGTGTTTTGCTATGGGGTACTCGATTTAGTATTCGGCTAGCCGTAAGAACGGCTTCCCCCCACAAGTTCTGTGGCAAAGCAGAACTTATCAATAAAGCTTTCATCATCTCCTTTAATGAACGATTCTTTCTTTCTGCAATTCCATTGGATTGGGGCGTGTAAGGGGCTGTTGTTTGATGAATAATTTCATATTCTAAACATATTTGTTCAAAAGGAGATTCATATTCACCACCCCTATCACTTCTTATCATTTTTATTTTCTTGGTAAGTTGCGTTTCAACTTCATTTTTGTATTGCTTGAATGCGTCTATTGCTTCATCTTTACTATTAAGTAAGTAAACATAGCAATATCTAGTACTATCGTCAATAAAAGTTATGAAATACTTCTTTCCACCGCGAGATGGTATTGACTTCATATCACAAATATCTGTGTGAATTAAGTCTAAAGGATTTGAATTCCTTTCAACTGACATATAAGGATGTTTAACATACTTAGATTCCACACATACTTGACATTTTGATTTGTCACATTCAAACTTAGCTTCCAAATTAATCATTTTCCGCAAGGTTTTATAATTGACATGACCCAAACGTATATGCCATAGTTCATTTGACTCAAGTAAGTAAGACGAAGCTGAAATTTTATTATTGTTTTCAACAATCATTACATTCAGCTTGAAAATGCCCTCAATGAGATAACCTTTTCCTACAAATATTTCGTTCTTACTTATTACAACCTTATCGAAAACAAAAACACATTTAAAACCATTCTTAACAAGAAGTCCAGCAGATACTAAATTCTTCCAAATCTCGGGAACATGAAGGACGTTGTTCAAAGTCACCACTTTGCCGGAAGTCATTTTTAGATATATCTTCCCACATCCTTCAATCTTGGCCTTTGAAGCATTTCCCATAGAAATCGTCTCATCGGGTCCAACAGGAGCATAAGTAGCAAAAGATTCTTTAACAGCACAAACATGGCGAGTGGCTCCAGAATCAATCCACCACTCTTTAGGATTTCCCACCAAGTTGCATTCGGAAAGCATGGCACATAAGTCATCAACATCATCATGCTTTTCAACCATGTTTGCTTAACCCTTCTTCTTGTCTTTCTTCGGAGCACGACACTCGGTAGATTTGTGTCCGGTTTTTCCATAGTTGTAGCAGTTTCCACTGAACCGCTTCTTGCTTGGGTTGTATTTCGGTCCAGAAGCCTTCTTCCTCTTTTTGTTCTCTTCAACAATATTTGCTCCCATTATTGTTGAGTTTCCACGACCTCTCTTTTCAACAGCTTTGTTGTCCTCTTCGATTCTCAACCGAACAATGAGATCTTCAAGGGACATCTCCTTGCGTTTGTGTTTCAAGTAGTTTTTGAAGTCCTTCCACAAAGGAGGCAACTTCTCAATCATCGCTGCTACTTGGAATGCTTCATTGATGACAAGACCTTCAATGAAATTTCTATTAGTAAAAATACTAAGATTACTACTTTCAACATCAATATTAATTTGATTTATACCTTCAGCAAGGAGATCGTGAATAATCACTTGCAATTCCTGGACTTGGGTAATAACAGACTTGCTATCTACCATTTTGTAGTCCAAAAACTTTGTAGCAACGAACTTCTTCAACCCGACATCTTCGGTTTTGTATTTCTTTTCAAGCGCAGTCCACAGTTCCTTTGACGTTTCCACGCCACTGTAGACGTTATACAAAGCATCCGCCAGCCCGCTTAGAATATAATTCTTGCACAAAAAATCTGAATGCCCATGCCTCAATCACGAGAAAGCGTTCAGTTTCTGGAGTTTCATCGGACAGCACAGGAACAACTTCCTTGATGAACTTCTGGAGACTTAGAGTAGTCAAATAAAATAACATATTTTGCTGCCAGCGCTTGAAATCAATCCCGGAAAATTTTCTGGGTTTCTCCGCCGGTGCCAATGTTGTCGGTGTTGTTCGGCTCGTTGAGGCATTGGCAGTCACCATTGGAACAGCTTGCTTCACATTATCATTAGTCATTTCTGTAAAAGAATGACACAAAAGTTAAAATCACGTAGATTTTAATAGAGTACAAAACCACAAAGGTTTTACTCTCCAGAAACAGTGAGTAAAAATACACAAAATAGTTAAATTCCTTAAGCTTGTTAGTATACTGTTGTCACGACCAAGATTTCCCACCCTCGGGAGTCGTGATGGCGCCTACTCGTAGAAGCTAGGCAAGCCACGGAAGATAGAAATTCTAACTCTTTCATTTTAATCCTTTTTAACAACTTGAATTAACAGGTAATCAACATTTTAAAATTAACGATAAACAGAAATAAGCGGAAGACTTAAACAGTTAAAATATAACCAAGCCAGTACTAAAATACCAATATACTCTTCTAGCCGGAATCTGGTGTCACAATATTCACGGACGGACTAAGATTACTACAACAATTGTTTGAAAGAAATACAGTCTGTTTCGAAATCTAATGAAAACAGAGTACATAACAAAATAGAAGAGAACGCCGGGCCTGCGGACGCCTGCAGGACTACCTCGGGATCTCCGACTGGACTGAAGGCTGGCTCCCCAAGTGCTACTGTCCAAATGCTGCTCCGGTATCTACACATAGGTGTAGAGTGTAGCATCAGCACAACCGACCCCATGTGCTGGTAAGTGCTTGGCCTAACCCCGGCGAGGTAGTGACGAGGCTAGGACCAGACTCCAGATAAACCTGTGCAGTTATATAATATACAACGGAAAATAAACAGGAATAAACAATTTAAATGGGAGGGGGTACATGGTACGGGGAAAATGTCAAATCCAGCAGGAACCTAAGAGAAATATGAGAGATCAATTCAAAATCTACAACAAAACAATAATAATATTGTTGCGGCGTGCAACCCGCTCCCTTATCACTTAACACTGTTGCGGCGTGCAACCCGATCCATTTATATCACTGTTGCGACGTGCAACCCGTTCCAACATAACATTGTTGCGGCGTGCAACCCGATCAAATATAACATGTGTTGCGGCGTGCAACCCGATCCAATATAACATTTGTTGCGGCGTGCAACCCGATCCAATATATCATTTGTTGCGGCGTGCAACCCGATCCAATATAACATTTATTGCAGCGTGCAACCCGATCCATATATTTATATACCTTTAGCAACAACCACACCAAGAGTCCCGGCAAGGGATCAACAATAAACTACACTATCCCGGCAAGGGATTCGCCAGTAAAAGTAAGTACGTCCCGGAAAGGGAGAATCAGCTATAACCAATCTTAACTCAACTTCTACTCATCTCAGCTAACACCAATACTCAATTGTAAGTAATTCCCACGAAAACACACTTAATCCTTGCTCAATATCGAGAGTCATCAATTAAAGCATACGTAGTATCCTTTAAGAACACAACAATTGCAATTTAGGACTCACGGTCATGCTCGACACCAACGTATAGATACTCGTCACCATGCCTATACGTCGTACTCAACAAGAAGCAAATAGCAAATAGGACACAACTCCTAATCCCTCAAGCTAAGGTTAGACCGAACACTTACCTCGATGCCACAAATACAATTCACGTCACAATTATAGCTTTACCCCTTGAGTTCACCACCAATTCGTTCTTATCTAGTCACAAGTTACATAATTACATCAATAAACGCTTATTTAATCAACCCCAATGCATGAAAATGAGTTTTCCAAAGTTTTACCCAAAAAGTCAAAAACCGCCCCCGGGCCCACATGGTCAAAACCCGAGGTTCGAACCAAAACCCGATTACCCATTCCCCCACGAACTCAAATATATAATTTGTTTTGAAATCGGACCACAAATTGAGGTCCAAATCTCCAATTATTGAAAAAAACCTAGGTTCTACCCAGAATTCCAAATTCCACCATGAAAACCCTAGATTCTTGGATGAAATCTTGTAAAAAGAAGTTAAGGAGTAAAGAAAATGAGTTAGAAATCACTTACAAATATTTTGGAGAAAAAAGGTTGTTTGAAAAATTGCCTCTTATGTTTTTGGGGTTTTTAAAAATGAAAAATGACTGAAAATCCCGTCTATATATACCCCTCTTAGACCCCCTGTGCGGACCGCACAAAATCGAGCGCGGCCGCACAGCCCAGTGAACCTGTGGACCAGTGAAGCTGTGCGGACCGCACAAAATCGAGTGCGGCCGCACAGCCCCCACCGCGCACCGCACGAAACCTCACGCGGACCGCACTATCCCCTTCCGCGGTCGCACACGAATTCTTGCGGACCGCACTGGCGGGTTCAGAGATTTGCAATTTCTCTGAACCTGCAACAACTGTGCTTTTAAGCCCAAGACATCCCGGAACCTACCTGAAACTCACCCGAGCCCTCGGAACTCCAAACCAAGCATACACACAACCTCAAAAACATCCTACGGACTTATTCGTAAAATTAAATCACCAAGATAACATCATGAACATCGAATTAAACCTCAAGATCAATGAAATTTCTCAAAACTTCTTTATACATCAAATTTTACATTTAAGGTTCGAATCACGTCAAATGGGTTCCGTTTCTCACCAAACTTTACCGTCAACACATATAAATCATATTGAACCTGTACCGGGCTCCGGAACCATAGTACGGGCCCAATACCACAGGTTTCACATAATATTTCACTTCCAAAAACCTTTATATTTTTCAGAAAACAATTTCTTTCAAAAATTCATTTCTCGGGCTTGGGACCTCGGAATTCGATTCCGGGCATACGCCCAAGTTCCATATTTTTCTACGGACCCTCCGGGACCGTCAAATCACGGGTCCGGATCCGTTTACCCAAAACGTTGACCGAAGTCAAATTAATTCATTTTATAGTCAAAATTTATCATTTTTCACAGATTTTCACATATAGGCTTTCCGGCTACGCGCCCGGACTGCGCATGCAAATTAAGGTGATGCTAAAAGAGGTTTTTAAGACCTCGGAATGCAGAATTTATTTTAAAAACAAGTGATGGCACTTTTGGGTCATCACATTCTCCACCTCTAAAACAACCGTTCGTCCTCGAACGGACATAAGAAGGAAGTACCTGAGTCGGGGAAAAGATGGGGATAACGGCTCCGCATATCGGACTCGGACTCCCAGGTCGATGCCTCAGGAGGCTGACCTCTCCACTGAACACGAACAGAAGGAAAACTCTTCGATCTCAACTGACGAACTTGCCGGTCTAGAATGGCTACCGGCTCCTCCTCATAAGACAAGTCCTTGTCCAACTGGACAGTGCTGAAATCTAACACGTGGGATGGATCGTCGTGATACTTCCGAAGCATGGACACATGAAACACTGGATGCACGACTGATAAGCTCGGCGGCAATGCAAGTCTATAAGCCACCTCTCCCACTCGATCAAGAATCTCAAACGGGCTAATGAACCTAGGGCTAAGCTTGCCCTTCTTCCCAAATCTCATCACGCCCTTCATAGGCGACACTCGAAGCAATACCCGCTCACCGACCATGAATGCCAAATCACGAACCTTGCGGTCAGCATAGCTCTTTTGCCTGGACTGGGCTGTACGAAGCCTATCCTGAATAATCCTGACCTTGTCCAAGGCATCCTGAACCAGATCCGTGCCCAACAACCGAGCCTCTCCCGGCTTAAACCATCCAACCAGAGACCGACACCGTCTACCATATAAAGCCTCATAGGGAGCCATCTGAATACTCGACTGGTAGTTGTTGTTGTAGGCAAACTCTGCTAAAGGCAAAAACTGATCCCACGAGCCTCCAAAGTCAATGACACAAGCTCGGAGCATATCCTCCAAAATCTGAATGGTCCGCTCGGACTGCCCGTCCGTCTAAGGATGAAATGATGTGCTCAACTCAACCCGTGTGCCCAACTCTCGCTGAACTGATTTCCAAAAATGTGAGGTAAACTGCGTACCTCGATCCGAAATGATAGACACGGCCACACCATGAAGACGAACAATCTCCCGGATATAGATCTCATCTAACCTCTCGGAAGAATATGAGACTGCCACAGGAATGAAATGTGCTGACTTGGTCAGCCTATCAACAATGACCCACACTGCATCGAACTTCTTCTGAGTCCGTGGGAGTCCAGTAACAAAGTCCATAGTGATACGCTCCCACTTCCACTCAGGTATCTCAATCTTCTGAAATGAACCACCGGGCTCTGATGCTCGTACTTAACCTGCTGACAATTCAAACACCTAGCCATATATGCAACGATATCCTTCTTCATTCTCCGCCACCAATAATGATGCCGCAAGTCCTAGTACATCTTCGCGGCGCCCGGATGAATAGAGTACCGGGAGCTATGGGCCTCCTCTAAAATCAAATCTCGAAGACCATCCATATTAGGCACACAAACTCGACCCTGCAATATCAAAACTCCATCATCACCTATGTAACATGCTTGGCACCTCTGTGCTGCACCGTGTCTCTAAGGACACACAAATGGGGATCATCATGCTGTCGATCTCGGATACGCTCCCATAATGAAGAACGAGCGACTGTGCAAGCTAACACACGGCTGGGCTCAGAAATATCCAACCTCACGAACTGATTGGCCAAAGCCTGAACATCCAACGCAAGCGGTCTCTCACAGACCGGAATATAAGCTAAACTGCCCATACTGGCTGACTTCCTACTCAAGGCATCGGCCACCACATTGGCCTTTCCCGGATGATATAAAATGGTGATATCATAGTCTTTCAACAACTCCAACCACCTCCTCTGCCTCAAATTCAACTCTTTTTGCTTGAACAAGTACTGCAAACTCTTGTGATCCGTGAACACCTCACATGCCGCGCCATACAGATAATGGCTCTAGATCTTCAACGCATGGACAATGGCTGCTAACTCCAAATCATGAATCGGATAGTTCTTCTCATGAATCTTCAACTGCCGCGAAGCATAGGCAACGACCTTGCCATCCTGCATCAATACCGCACCAAGCCCAACACGAGATGCATCATAATAAACTGTATAAGGCCCTGAACCTGTGGGCAAAACCAACACCGGTGCCGTAGTTAGAGCTGTCTTAAGCCTCTAAAAGCTCGCCTCACACTCGTCCGACCATCTGAACTGGGCACCCTTCTGGGTCAACCTGGTCATCGGGGCTGCGATAGATGAAAACCCCTCTACGAACTGACGATAGTAGCCTGCCAAACCCAAGAAACTCCGGATCTCTGTAGCTGATGCTGGTCGAGGCCAGTTCTTGACTGCCTCAATCTTCTTCGGATCAACCTGAATACCCTCTGCTGACACCACATGACCCAGGAATGCAACTGAACTCAACCAGAACTCACACTTCGAAAACTTGGCGTACAACCGACTGTCCCTCAAAGTCTGAAGAACCACTCTAAGATGTTGTTCGTGCTCCTCCCGGCTATGGGAATATATCAAAATATCATCAATAAAGACTATCACGAACGAATCCAAGTAAGGCCTGAACACTCGGTTCATCAAATCCATAAAAGTTGTTGGGGCATTTGTCAACCCGAATGACATCACCAAGAACTCATAATGCTCGTACCGAGTGCGGAAAGCTGTCTTAGGGACATCGGATGCCCTAATCCTCAATTGATGGTAGCCACATCTCAAGTCAATCTTTGAAAATACCTTGGCACCCTGAAGCTGATCGAACAAATCATCAATCCTCGACAGCGGATACTTATTCTTGATTGTAACCTTGTTCAATTGCCTGTAATCTATACACATTCGCATCGATCCATCCTTCTTCTTAACAAACAACACCGGCGCACCCCAAGGCGAAAAACTGGGCCTAATGAAACCCTTTTCAAGCAAGTCTTGCAACTGCTCCTTCAACTCTTTCAACTCAGGCGAGGCCATACGATACGGCAGGATAGAAATGGGCTGAGTGATCGAAGCCAAATCAATGCAAAAGTCAATATCCCTGTCGGGTGGCATACCCGGCAGGTCTGAAGGGAATACCTCAGGAAACTCACGGACAACGGGCACAGACTTAATAGAAGGAACCTCAGCACTAGAATTACAAACATAGGCCAAATAGGCCAAACACCCCTTTTCGACCATACGCCGAGCCTTCACATAGGAGATAACACTACGGGTAGAATGACCAGGAGTCCTTCTCCACTCTAAACGAGGTAAACCCGGTATGGCTAAGGTCACAGTCTTGGCATGACAGTCCAAGATAGCGTGGTAAGGTGATAACCAATCCATCCTTAATATGACATCAAAATCAACCATGTCCAGAAGAAGCAAATCTACACGAGTCTCAAGACCTCCAATCACAACTATACATGAACGATGGACTCGATCTACCATAATGGAATCACCCACTGGTGTAGACACATAAACAGGAGCACTCAGAGAATCACTAGGATTGACCAGGTACGGTGCAAAATAAGATGACAAATACGAGTATGTAGACCCTGGATCAAATAACACTGAAGCATCTCTATCACAAACCAAAACAGTACCTGTAATAACTGCATCGGAAGCCTCAGCCTCGGGCCTGGCTGGAAGAGCATAACATCGGGGCTGGGCCCCACCACCCTGAACTACATCTCTGGGACGGCCTGCTGCTGGCCGGCCTCCACCTCTAGAGACCTGAGCTCCACCTCTAGGACCTCTACCTCCACCTCTAGCACCTCTACCCCCACCTCTAGCTGGCTGGGCGGTCTGTGGAACACATGCTGCCTGAACCATAGCACGGGAACCCTGCTGCTGCAACTGAGTACCCACCAATCTCGGACAAGCCCTCCTGATATGACCATACTCACCACACTCAAAACATCCACCCGAGTGTTGCGGCTAGGGAAACTGAGACTGACCCTGGCGACCTGAATGACCACCCCAAAAACTCTGGAGCGGCGGTGCACTAATAGGAGCTGGTGGTGCACTGTAGGGCTGCTGATCAGAATACTGCATGTGAGAACCACGGCTACCTGAAGCACCGTGAGAAACCTGAAGTGCTAACTGGAAAGGCCTAGGAGGATGGCATCTACCATACGAATCCCTACCTCCAAACGAGGTACCACTAAATCGGCCTGAATGACGGGGCCTCTTGTCCGACCCATCACCACCTCCCTGCGATAGAACCATCTCGACTCTCCGGGCCATATTGACCGCCTCCTGGAAGGATATCTCACTCCCAGCCTCTCTAGCCATCTGAAGACGAATCGGCTGAATAAGTCCATCACTGAACCTCCTCACCCTCTCTCTCTCGGTGGGAAGTATGATAAGAGCATGACGAGCCAAATCGATGAATCTGGTCTCATACTGGGTGACAGTCATGGAACCCTGCTGGAGACGCTCAAACTGCCTCCGATAGGCCTTTCTCTGTGTGATAGGGAGAAACTTCTCCAGAAATAGCTGTTTAAACTGCTCCCAAGTCAAGGCTGGCGATCCGGCTGGTCTAGCTAAGCAATAATATCTCCACCAAGTCTTGGCGGATCCAGACAAGCAAAAAGTGGAAAAATCGACCACATTGGTCTCAACTATCCCCATGTTCCTAAGAACCTCATGACAGCTGTCTAGATAATCCTGGGGATCCTCAGTAGATGCACCGCTGAAAGTAGTAGTGAAGAGCTTGGTGAACCTGTCCAATCTCCACAAAGCATCGACAGGCATAGCTGCTCCATCGCCGGTCTGGGCTACCACACCCGACTGAACTGCTCCAACTGGCTGAACCGCTGGAGTTTGAAATTGGGGAGCTACCTGCTCCGGAGTGCGAGTAGCAGGAGTCTAGGCTCCTCCTCCAGCCTGAGAGACGGCTGGTGCTACAGGAAGCAAACCTGCCCGGGTGACACTCTCCATAAGGCCCACTAGGCGGACCAAAGCATCCTGGAGTACTGGGGTAGCAATAAACCCCTTTGGGACCTGAGCTGGGCCCACCGGAGCTGCTGGGGCCGGAACCTTATCATCAAAATCAACCTGAGGCTCCGCTGTTGGTGCTGCTGCTCGGGGATGAGCTCTGCCCCTACCTCGGCCCCTAGCAAAACCTCGGCCTCGCCCTCTGCCCCTCGTGAGAGCTATTGCTGGGGGCTCGGGCTGCTGGTCAGCGGATAAGGAAGCGCGCGTTCTCGACATCTGCGAGAGAACATAATAGAAATTCAATTAGCATTGAGAAACCAAACCGCACAACCAGAAAGAAAAGATGTGAAATTTTTCCTAACTCTGTAGCCACTAGGGGATAAATACAGACGTCTTAGTACCGATCACTCAAACTCTACTGAGCTTGCCCTTGAATTGTGAGACCCATGTAACCTAGAGCTCTGATACGAACTTGTCACGACCTAGATTTCCCACCCTCGGGAGTCATGATGGCGCCTACTGGTAGAAGCTAGGCAAGCCACGGAAGATAGAAATTCTAACTCTTTCATTTTAATCCTTTTTAACAACTTGAATTAACAGGTGATCAACATTTTAAAATTAGCGATAAACAGAAATAAGCGGAAGACTTAAACAGTTAAAATATAACCAAGCCAATACTAAAATACCAATATACTCCTCTACCCGGAATCTGGTGCCACAATATTCACGGACGGACTAAGATTACTACAACAACTATTTGAAAGAAATACAATCTGTTCGAAATCTAATGAAAACAGAGTACATAGCAAAATAGAAGAGAACGCCGGGCCTGCGGATGCCTGCAGGACTACCTCGGGATCTCCGACTGGACTGAAGGCTGGCTCCCCAAGTGCTACTGTCCAAATGCTGCTCCGGTATCTGCACATAGATGCAGAGTGTAGCATCAGCACAACCGATCCCATGTGCTGGTAAGTGCCTGGCCTAACCCCGGTGAGGTAGTGACGAGGCTAGGACCAGACTCCAGATAAACCTGTGCAGTTATATAATATACAGCGGAAAATAAATAGGAATAAACAATTTAAATGGGAGGGGGTACATGGTACGGGGAAAATGTCAAATCTAGCAGGAAGCTAAGAGAAATATGAGAGATCAATTCAAAATCTACAACAAAACAATAATAATATTGTTGCGGCGCGCAACCCGCTCCCTTATCACTTAACACTGTTTGCGGCGTGAAACCCCATCCATTTATATCACTGTTGCGGCATGCAACCCGTTCCAACATAACATTGTTGCGGCGTGTAACCCGATCCAATATAACATTTGTTGCGGCGTGCAACCCGATCCAATATAACATTTGTTGCGGTGTGCAACCCGATCCTATATAACATTTGTTGCGGCGTGCAACCCGATCCATATATTTATATACCTTTATCAACAACCACACCAAGAGTCTCGGCAAGGGATCGACAATAAACTACACTATCCCGGCAAGGGATTCGACAGTAATAGTAAGTACATCCCGGCAAGAGAGAATCATCTATAACCAATCTTAACTCAAATTCTACTCATCTCAGCTAACACCAATACTCAATCGTAAGTAATTCCCACGAAAACACACTTAATCCTTGCTCAATATCGAGAGTCATCAATTAAAGCATACGTAGTATCATTTAAGAACACAACAAATAGCAATTTAAGACTCACGGTCATGCTCGACACCAACGTATAGATGCTCGTCACCATGCCTATACGTCGTACTCAACAAGAAGCAAATAGTAAACAGGACACAACTCCTAATCCCTCAAGCTAAGATTAGACCGAACACTTACCTCGATGTCACGAACACAATTCACGTCTCAATTATAGCTTTACCCCTTGAGTTCACCACCAATTCGTTCGTATCTAGTCACAAGTTACATAATTACATCAATAAACACTTATTGAATCAACCCCAATGCATGAAAATGAGTTTTCCAAAGTTTTACCCAAAAAGTCAAAAACCGCCCCCGGGCCCACATGGTCAAAACCCGAGGTTCGAACCAAAACCCGATTACCCATTCCCCCACGAACTCAAATATATAATTTGTTTTGAAATCGGACCTCAAATTGAGGTCCTATCGCGCCCCCTTTTTTCCCTCTTTGCATCGGGAGATCGGGTTTATGACATTTGGGTATGGGACAACTCGTTCCTTTTGGGAACTAGGTTTTGCATTTTTTGAAGAGTCGCCACCTAATGATTTGTGGTGCATTAGGACACCTACAAGGTTCACTTCTGAGTTTGTTTGATAACCAGAGATAGGGTAAGGGCTTGAAATTATCCTAAGGGGAAGGTCTTAGGCACCTCTCAGGATCCACTAGTGTGGTTCCCGGCCAGACAATTCTTTGTGAATTTGGTGCAATTAATCATGTAAGCAGATAAGGCTCAAATACGAGGGGATTTTAATACACAAATGCTTGGAAGTAAAATAGAGCAATCATTAAAAAAGCTGATTTTTGAAAAGAAGTCATAATGCTTTAAAGGCAAAGAAAGGGAGGGGGAGGGGGTCCTAGGTTTATTTATAATATGGATCAAATCAATGCAATACCCGATAATCACTCCTCAAAAGAGGGTCTACACATGGCATTAGCGCACCGGTCATCATATCCATATCTACCCTTCCCACTCCATTAAGGTACTAAAAAGCGGATTGGTCTCGACCACTATTGCGTGCTATTACCTGTCCCATTCCTATCAGTTCCGGAGGCACTTAGGACTACTAGTCCTAAAGGGGAGGGATATTAGGCTGACTTTGAGGTTTCAAAGGTGAAAAAGCTAAGGCGACATACAAAACACATAGGACAGCACATTAAAAGGGAAAGCACGTAACACTGAAGGCTCATGTATACCTCCTCAAGCAAAGCAACCAAATAGCATGACTCAAACAACAATCAAGGTCTGAATCTAAAAATATTAAGGCAAAGGGGAGTTTAAGCTGTTGAAGCAGACCAATTTATTACATAACTCAGATAAGAAGTCTGAATCAGGCCTGCCTGCTGGTTGTAGCAATTACTAGTTAACAAAAATGGGCTCAGCTTTATTCGTTGTTATTACCTAAGGTTTGCCTAAGTGTTTGGGTGGAATCTTATGAGCATGGTATCTATTACTGATTCAGAATGTGGCAAAGCAGTAACAAACTTAAAAACGAGCGGTTTGAAATCCTATAGGCATGCTTGCTAAACCGTGTTAAATAAGGAGATTAGGCTACTTAAAAAAAACTGGTTCAGAATAGACTGATTTTAAATTAGACTAGTTTCAGATTCTGCAGATGATGGTATCTACTATTGCTGATTTTAATCCCCTATAGACATGATATCTAAAGGCTGATTTTAACCCCTATAGACATGATATCTAAAGGCTGATTTTTAAACCCCTATAGGCATGATTTCTATACATTATACTGATTTTAACATTATGAACATGATACCTGCTTATAGCCGTTTAGATCCTAGAGCATGATGTCTAAGTGGTAACAAGCGTGCAGAATTTTAAATAAAGTCCTATAGGCAGGTTATCTAGATATGAAGTTGAACATACAGAATTTGAAATGAATCCTATAGACATGGTGTCTAAATGCAGAATTGAACACGCAGGATTTAAAACCAGTCCTATAGGCATGCTTTCTAAATGCAGAATTGAATCATTCAGAACAACAAATCCTATAGGCATGTTTTCTACCCTTGAGCATGCATAATTACCCATCCCTTTTCCACTAGCCAACCCCAAATGTTTATTACAAATTATTACAGACCACTTGCTGAATTACATCATGAAAATATGTAAAAATAGGAAAATACAACCATAGGAAACCTGATAGAGATGCAAGTAAAGATGCAAATGCAGAGAAAAAGCAAGCAAGCTTCCCACAGCCTAGCCTTGGCTTTCAGCCTGCTAGGTAAGGCAGCAATACAAGTAGCAACAAAGAAAAGAGAGAGATTTTAGTGGAGTGTGTGTCTGAACTCAAGTATTTTGTTCCTTGTGTTCGTCTTTGAAAGAAGAGGTGGTGGGTTTTTATAGTTTTGAAAACATGTGAGCAATAAGGCAATAAGTAAAGTTCAATACAAATATGGAAACAATCAATTGTCAGAATCAATCAACCAAGTGATTCCCCTCTAATTGAGGAATCACTTGTTTAACGGGGCTAACAGATTCAAAATAAGGAAAGAAAATTAGTTTGTGGGCAGACTGACTATTACCATAAAAGAAGTAGTAAAACATTAAGTAAGCAATCGAGTCCAAGTACAGAGATACGCTTATTTTGGGAACAGATTCAACAAGGTAAATATCACAACACAGGGAAGGGAATCAATCAATTCTAAACAGGAGAGTAAAATCATGGTTCATAGAAGAAAAGTCTTGAAATCAGTCCCAAGATTGAAGATCAATCAAAGAAGGAACCTCAGCATATAAATAGAGTGCACAAACAGTAGACATGCGAGGCCAAACCTGTTGGCAAAAGAAACAGCATGCAATAGTAGCACAAAGTTCAGTAGATAGCAAATATTCGAAGCATGATAATCAAGTAGGTCAACTCTCATTGAATCAATAGTGAAGAAAAAAATAGAGTATCAAAAGCATGCAAAAGGGTCTCACAGTAACAGATGAGAGACCTTTTGAAAAGTTAGGGTTTCAAGCATAGTCCAATTTTAAAGATAGTAAAACCCAGAATCAGTGGATTCATACAAAGAAAAGAGGTTCTGAAACAAGGAACTTCAAATCGAGTCAGGCATTCAAACGAATAGTTTCAAACCCAAAGACATAGGTTTCTTCAACAATATTCAAGCTTAAAAGATGATAAACAAATAAATCAAACAAATACTTAGCAAGCAGTTTCAGAAACTCGAATGAACCCAAAAGAAATTAGGGTTTTTAACATCATTCGAGTTAAAAGATGATAAACAAATAAATCAAACAAACACTTAGCAAACAGTTTCAGAAACTCGAATGAACCCAAAAGATATTAGGGTTTTTAACATGCTAAACTCAGATAGGAGAATAACATGAACAAACATAGTAGAATCACAGACACATTAAAATCAGAGAAAAGATTTTGAAAAGAAGAACTTGAAGGAAAACCCTAATCGGAAAAAGATGAAGAGTCTTTTTTTTTTACAGCAAAGTTAAAGAAACTTCGAGAAGTCATTTAAAAACTCATGGCAAGCATGGATCTAAGGTAAATTTGAAAGAAGTTGAAAAAGTCTTAAAGATTAGGGTTTCAGAAGAACCCAAAAGCAACGAGAAAGGCCTTGAAAGTTACCGATCTAACCAGGATAGTCAAAGGTCTGACTCGAATGGCCATGGCTGGCCGGAGAAAGGTCAAGGATGACCGGAGAAAGGTCATCGGGCAAGGACTGGACCAAATCCCTTCAAAGTCTGGTCATGAGACCACAGAACCAAATACATAGAAGCCATGGAAAGCCGGTGTAGGTCTCAGATGACCCCGGAAGGCCATGGATTGGGGTGGATTAGGGTGGCGGCGGCTAGGGTTTGAGGGTGTTGTAGAGAGGATTTTGGAGAGGAGGGATTCAGAGACGGCGGGGGGTAACAAATGAAAGGGTTTGGGGGGTAGTTCTTCAGGATTAATTAAGGCAAGGTGCAATAGTAGACGTTGATCTGAATGATCAACGGCCTAGATTAGAAGGGGTAGGTGGGTCGGTTTAATGAAATTGGGTTTGGGCCAGTTTAATTTGCAATTGGGTCGGGGTTCAATTGGGGTCAGAATTGGGTTATAATTGAAATGAAATTGGATTATTTAAATAGCCAATTTTCCCCTATTTAATTTATAAAAAATAATAAACTAATATCTGGAAATAAATTAAAGGTACTAAAATGATTTATAGCAATAATTAACTATTTAAAAATACCAGACCTAATTTTATAAATATAAACGCAGTTAAATCTTAAAAGAGGCTAATATTGCAATTATATGCAATTTAGCTTTAAAAATACTAAATAAATTTGTAAAAATATGCAAAAATTCCCTTGGCTCTATTTTAGCATAGATATAAAAGTGCAATAAGTGAATCACCAAAAAAATAATTTTTGAAAATAATTACTGGATTTTATGAATAAAATAGGAGAATAAATAGATTTAAAAATCTTTTAAAATTAAAAAAAAGTAATGAAGCCCTTGGATATATGCATATATGCATACATATACCATTTTGAAGTTATTGGAATAAAGCTGCAATTTGCAAATTATTATGGAATCTGTGTAAGAAGAAGGACAAGTTATGGGTCCAATGGATCCACCTATATTATGGATAGAAGCAAGATGTGTGGGATAGCAAACCAAGGAATGCATCATGGATAGTTCAGAAAATAATTATAGCAAGGAGATACATAGAAGAAGCAGGAGTCAGCATGAAGGAAGTGACAGAATGGAACTACTTCTCTATCAAGAAGTGGTATAATAGCATGCGAGGGCAATATCAAAAAGTATCATGGAGGAGACTAACGTGCAACAAACTAGGAGCTCCAAAGTGGATCATTGTACTGAATTTAGCTATACAAAATAGGCTCCTTACAAGAAGCAGACTACACAAGAAGTAAACTGTCCTTTATGTAATGAAGCAGAAGAGACTACTGATCATCTGTTGTTTAAATGTCGAATTGCTGGAGATATATGGAAAAAGCTACTACATTGGCAGGGAATAATAAGAGCTTAAATGGAATGGCAAACAGAGATACAATGGGCTGAAGGTAAGCAAATGGAAACAATGCATCTGCTCAAGTCTATAGACTGACTCTGGCATGTACAGTGTACCACATATGGAATGAAAGGAACAGAAGAGTATTTCAAGATCAGCAGAAAATAGTGGAAATGATATAGAGGCAAATTGTGCTAGAGGTAGCAATTAGAGGATCGAAGAATAGTAAGACAGAAAAGAGAATAGCAGAAATAAATTACTTACTGTAAAGGAGGATAGAAGAAATGTAGAAGAGGGAATGGAACTGGGAATGTCCTGTTCCAGATAGAACTTTGTACATATTTGCTATTGGTAAATAAAATCATTTAATTACCAAAAAAAACATCTACTAATCAGGATTACTACATTTGAACGAAAACTTAAGAGGTTTTAAAAAAAAATACTACTACTTCACCAGCAGAAATAACACATAAACGAAACTTACTCATAGTTCACACAAGATTTGACAATCATAATGTCAAACATAAGCCCTTAAAACTATGTTTAGGATAAGCTCTTTACCCCATGCTTAAACACAACTTCAACCTCCACCTCCACTACAATACAATCATTGACAATATAACCTTTTTTCTGATCATGCAACTCAGTTAGAGGCATAAAACTTGGATAACCCCAGTTCTGGCTGGTAGTCGAAAACCAAATACAATCTGTCAAAAGCAAAAAGGGACAAAAAAATAGCCATTAGATATGTAAAATACTAAAGCTATTTCCCAAACAAGATTATGTAACTAATAATTGATACACTGACACTATGCACATACTTCTGTTGTGAGGAAAGTCTCAAAGTTCACTTATATATCTATTTGACTCCTAAACCAAGGGCATGTAATTCAGTGTATGTCACCATATATTATTGAAACAAAATTCAATATAGTGGAAAGATATATTAGCTACTTAATACTAGTGGCGTTTATCTTAAGTTCAATGCGAAAGTTGTTACAGAAATAGCAAGTAAATGATTTTGAATACAAATTTCCCGCTCTAAATGAGCTTTAAGCCAATGAGTCAAAAAAAATTATAATTAGTGTTCAAAGAAATAATTCTAGTACAACTAAAATTTAACCATGGCGCATTAGTTAGAATTTACAACAAACTACCACAGGCCAAAAAGAAAAGGGGAGGACAGCACAGGCCACAAGCAGCAAACTAATACATAGACACTCAAGAAGGGCTGGCATTTGTTGGTATTCATCTATATTATATTAAAAGTGGGAATCCCATAACTTAAAAGTTAAATTACCAAAATATCCCTCTAAAATAAATTATTTTATTAGTATAAAATAAATTATTTTATTAGTATAAAATAAATAAAAATATCAAATTTATTCGAAGAGATGCAATCCTTCAGATTAGTTACTACGTAATGTTTAAAATACTTCATAACTGAATTCCTAGGTACTTTCTAATTAATTTATACTACTCTTCAGATAATAAGTTATCCAAGTATGATCGTACCTCTTTGAAACCAAATAGAAGCGTTCCATGAGAATGAGAGAAAAAGGGAGCAAAATGCAAAATTGCTCTACGAGTGCAACACAAAACAGTTGTTTTGCTCTTCAGATGAGAGGGAACTAAAAAAATATGAATATTGGCATATCAAATTTTATAATGCAATCCTAAAAAGATGAGGTCAAGGAATGGGAGTAGAGGAACTGAAAAGAAGTTTAAGAAGATGAAGGAATGAGAACAGTAATACGACATTACAAAAGAGATATACTACGGAGCAGCATTTGACCCTGCAAAGTTGGCTAGGAACGTGTCAAAAGATACGGCTCTAAATAGTCAAACAGTGAGAAGGTGTCGCGTGAATTGGCAAGGACTCTGTCAGGCCCTTATTTGGGGAACAATTTGATAACAAAAAACGGGTTTTATTTTTTTCACTCCACTTATAATTTATTTGTTGTTCTCTTCCCTTAATATTTTATGAAATACAACTTTTAAAGATGTTATGGTGGATGATCGTCATCTCATAATTTTTATTGTGTCTTGTATAAATGCTATGATTAGAAACAAGAAAGGTTATATTAGTTGTTCCTTTTGAGATATTAATCGGTTTATTGTCATACAATTTACCGTTATGTGAAAGATTATAGTTTCAAGGTTAGTAAGACGTAGATTAGGCTTCATTAATACTTGAACATATTTTTGAGATTATGAAATAAACTAGGTTTACATTAGACATAATTTAAAGGTTGGTGACCTTTTATTATAAATTTAATATCTCTTACACTATATATAGATTTATCATGTTTCTCTAAATAGTTAATGTTTTCATTAATAAATAAATTTTAAAGAAATTATTTAGTTGTTTAGCCATTAGAAAATTTTCAAGTACTTAGTTATTTTATTAAACGACACAACTCTTTGAGAGAAAAAAGATACAAGTTTTTGTCTATTTATAATAATGCGATTATTAAATAATACTGATATATATATAACAACTCGATGTAATTGTACTATTGGTGTTTATAAACTAAGAAATTAGTATTGATTTATGATGATAATAACTTATTTTTTGTCTAGCAGTTGTACGTACCGAACATTAAGAAAAGTAAACGTAAGGGAGATTAAAATTAAAAGTGTCTAACTTTTTTTGTCGAACAAGAACAATTAGGTGACAAAAAATGAACGAAATAGTCAATAAGCTCTTTTGGGTCATGCTTATTATTTGCAATACATCTACATATTCAAACTCAAATTTCAAAAGACACACGTTTAAACTCATAAAAAAATTATGTTTTCTGAAAGAGGTAGTTTTTGTGGTCCTTATTTATTTATTTATTTAAATAAATAAAAGAGTCTTGATCCTCCTTAATCTGTACTCTAGCACTTGAATAATTACTACATTTTAAATAAAATTTATTTATGAGCAAACAAAAAATACTATGCTGAATTAGCATCAAATAAAAAATCCAATGTAGTTATATAAAAATCCAACTCTATATTAAATCTAAATCAATATTTATGTTATTATAAAAGTACGAACCCCTAAACTAAAATGCTAGAAATCTAATTATCCTTCTAAATAACCTAAATGCCTTATTTATAGAATAAAAAAAAATATCGACGGCACAAACATGAGCTTCAAATCATATTATTTCCTCTTTTATTTCCATGTTTATTTGATCGTTAATGTATGCTTTGAACCAAAAAAATAGAATTATGGGTTGAGGTGCAGAGCGTGAGCATAATCCAACGGATCGGGAATCAAAGCCCTAAATGGAGTGATATGGACATTGAACTTGTTGGAAAAATCACATGTATCTATTTAAATTTGGATCGTTCCTTTTCGTAGGTTCAGACAATATTCAATTATCCTGACTTCGACAAACAAGTGTCTATACGAAGATTCACATTGATCATCACAGTAACTGGTAACTGGTACCTTGTTCTTTCGTGTATAAAAGCTTATAGATATTAGAAATATAATTTTATAATATTGTGTGATCATAACTCGACACCCACGCGCAACGCGCGTGTCAAGAAACTAGTATACTTATAAAGTGACAAAATTTATAAACTGAATGCATTTGTTTCACTTCAATACTGAAACATTAATTTAGCTCGTCGATATCTATTCAACAAATTACTATTATATATTTGGAGAAAAACAAGTTTTAGAATTATAGTTGTATTTATTCGGAAATAATTCCATTAGAAAATTTGCTACTGACACAAATAGAAACAAAAAGAAGTTGACGCAAAAAAGAGCTCAAGATTAAACTTAAACGTAAAAAGTTAACTAGGTAACAAATAAATACTAGCACCATTAGAAAGAAAGTTGGTGGAATTATCTTACTAGATAATCGCTTATCACATTCACCACTTATCTGATCTTTAATGCAGAAGCTGTAATTTGCCTTCACTTTTTGATGGTGATCAAAATCCTTGGAATCAACAGAAACTAAAAATATCGAGACGTATTTTTCATTGTCTTTAGGAAATAACCAGAGCTTCCTACACAAGAAACATAAGGATTCAGCAAAAAATAAATTCAAAATCAGTGACACTGAAAGAAACAATATACACGACAAACAATTATACACCAAGGAGATGAAGGAAGTACCATTTGTGATCTCCCACAGTAAATTCTTCAGATAACAAATCTTTCCCTAGGTTTGAGAAATTACTAATCTTCCACTCGCGCTTAAATTTGTCATTAGATTTTTCCACGGACAAGCATTCACCAATTGTTTGCCTTTGGACGACAAATATCTCAGCTCCAAAGACACATTTGTCATCGATAAGGTATCCGTTAGAGGCCTCTTTGAATGCTTTATGAGGAAGAAATTTGGGAAGTCCCCATTCTAACTTGATAGATTGAAAGCGCCGCATTTTTCCTAAATCAAGGGATTGTAGCATAACAGTTGAGCCAATTATTGAAAAAGATAAATACTCAAGTGTTTTGTGTAACTCAGCCTATCATCAAAGTTATGTCAAGATAACAACCATATAACATAAAAATCTTAGAAGAGAAACCTAGAAAGAAATGTATATGCTAAGAAAGCACAAAGGAATGAAGGTGCTCATGGCTCGACATCATTGGTTCTGTTTCACTATAACCCTCTTTTTTTTGTTTTCTTGGAATGCAAATAGTCCATGATAGAACTCGAGTAGAAAGTATTAATTTATTTCTCAGGGCAAGGGTGGGATAGGGGTCGAGGAAGGGGAAAAACCAAAGATTTCATGTAGTACTTTTATCAGTCTGATTTATTTCGTACCTTTCGTTCAATGAGAAAGATGTATATGCAAAGAAAGGACATAAGACATATAACACACTAATATTGTACCTCGCACTGTGAGATAATTGTCACAGAGTTGATTGTACAGAAAGAAGGTAAATATAGCAGTGACCTCCCAACCAGCAGGTAGGGAACTTGTCCCTGAAATGGCCAAGTAAACTGAAATTTTGAAGTCCGTTCCCAGCAGGTAAATGATCATTTTCCTGTATCAAATCCATTCAACAATATAAGTCAGATCATTTAGGACAGACTTTGATTAAAATTATCCATTGTGTGGTCTCTTTATACTAAAATGTTCATAATTCCTTTACTTAGTAACTAGTTAGTATACAACTGGTTACACTTTTGTCCTATTTCATGACATAATTTGACTCAGGCAGATGACAAAAATAGTGTGAATCACATGATTCAAGAAAGGACAACAACAATAACACACCCAGTGAAATCCCAGACGTGGGGTCTGGGGAGGGTAATGAGTACGCAGACTTTATCCCTATCTTACGACGGAAGAGAGGTTGTCTCCGATAAACTCTCGGCTCAAGAACAGTGAATGATTCAAGAAAGGAGTCTTAGTTTATTAAGCATAATCTCTCGCTGCAGGCAAAGTTCCAAATTAGCAGAAAAAAGTGAGTGAATAACCAGCCTAATGCACATCTTTTAATTAGCTTCCCTTTTTCTTGTTGCATATGCCGAGGCTTTCCTGTTTCAAAACTAAACAATTTGTTTGACTATGTCAAATCAAGTTGAACTTTTGCAGACTCGTCATTGTTAATCCACTTCTTTTCTGTATTTCTTCATTTTAAACGGAATAAGTATCTAGCATCTCCCAAAGAGTTGTTGCTTTATTAAAAATAAAACTTGGGAGCATAGAGCAACACTTTTATTACCTTTACATCTACTTCATAAGCAATAAAGAGAAATAACATATCAGTGGAAAAAAAGAAAGAAAAGGGAGACAACTTTTACTCCTTCTCAAACAAAAGTTGTCATCTTTCAGTTCAAACAAAATGCATACAATCTCAAGGAATAGTCAATAGGACAACATCTAACCTTCATATTCTCACACTCCTATACTTCAAGCAGGGGAAACTCATTTAGTGAGGATTAAAACGATAAACGTTATTTGACCCATGAAATAAGACGATTCAACAAAATAAGACCGGTCAAGCCTACACGACGGGTTCAAATAATTTTTTTTGTAGCTAGTGGGAATTGAACCCATGACCTTATGTAGATTTTGAACCCCTTAACCACTGAACTACACTTTTGGATTGTGTTAAGTGTGTTCAAAACTTAATATATAGAGTTAAAAAATAGATTTTGCCTTATATATACAATGTAATTTTTCGGCGAAGCGTGTTCGGGTTGTGTATGAATTATTTAAAGTAGGTACAATAATAATGTACGTCGGTACTACTCATTTCAACCAAAAGAGGCGGCTAAAGCACATTGAAACACTAAGAAACAGAATATGTAGAGACTACAGACAAACCTTCATATTCACAAGCAATTGATCCCATGCTAATGGTGTTGAGGAGAAAATGACGATATAAAAATCCCTAATAAATTCCACACTTCGTTCAGTTCTTGGGCACATATCCTTTTCACTTGGGAGTTCTAAAGGGATTCGTCATCCGTGGATTTAGGGGTAAAAGATCTTTTTCTTAAAGTTCTCCTTTCCTTCGCTTAATATTACTAGTCTTAGGTCCTTAAATCAATGAGTATAAAATTTTAAAATTATATAAATATTATTAAATAATGTCTTTGAGTTATAAAATAAAATTTAAAAAAATATAAGCTCTTAAAAATGACAAATATTAATCATATTTGGTCAACAAAAATACTTTGGATAGCTTAGTGATCTATTATTTATCCTTTTTTTGTTTTAACTTCGGATGAAAATAATTATCTAGGTTGTATTCTAGACAGGGCAACTAAAGAAAATAAAAATAATTATGTAGCTAAAAGGAAAATATTCATTGCTAAGTAGAATTTAGCTATGGGTTAGTGATAGATTATCAAAAAATACCCTATTAGCTATGAAACGAAATTCAAAGTTAATTCCTACATTTTTCTTAAAGTCAAATTTCTGTAATAAAAAATTTTTAACAAAAAAAAAAGTCCTTTTCGTCTAGTTGACGGAAATAAGCATTACCGTAAATTAATGTATCGCCTTGGAAACAAAGTGTTTTAATTAGTATTTTCTTATATGTATTCTAGGTAAAATTTTCTAAAGTCCTAAATGTAAAGAATTCTTGCTTAATTCAAATAAGGAAAAATTTAAAAATAATAAATTTGATTTAATTCAAACACCAAAATATTAGCTAGGAGAATAATCAAATAACTATCTTGTCTAGTGTGAACTCTATTTTAAAAGGATAAAAATTCGCTAAGGGCCTTCGTGCTTCTTTCTTGCATTTTAGAATAAGCTAGTTGTGAAATAATTCCTAGGGTTTAAATCTGTTTGATTTTGAAAAATAAAAATAACACTTTTATATTTGTTTAATATATTTGTATAAATATTTGATTTTAACATACGATAGTTGAGTCATATTACAACAACAACAACAATAACTACCCAGTAAAATCCCACAAAGTGGGGTCTGGGGAGGGTAATGTGTACGCAGACCTTATCCCTACCCCGATAGGGCAGAGAGGCTGTTTCCGATAGACCCTCGGCTCAAAAAGACTGAAAAAAAAACAAAACAAGAAAAGACAGTTGAGTCATATTACAAGGGTTTAAAATAATTTTACTTACCAAAATTACCATTCCAAAAATTGAAGGAGTTCGTGTGTATTTTTGTCCAGAGTTAAAGAGAATAGTAAGTGACTGAATTGGAATATTTAAAGGAGTTTATAAAAGGAAAATATTTAATTCAAAACTTCTAACATAGCAAATCCCTTTCATGCTCATCCGAGCTCGTGACATCCTTGTCAACACCAAACCGCAACCTTGATCCTCACTTTCAAATTTCATACCGCTCAGTGCACCTAACAAGCCAGCATGCGATAGTACAAGAATTTCATAACAACTCCTGAACCACTAACATGGTAAACACTTCCTCACATGGAAACTTTTTACTTAACTCATTCCAAGATAACCATAGCAACACACGAGTGAATTATCATAACCGTAGAACATTCAAATCCTCACATAGTGGCCTAAACCACCACAACCCTTCCGGGATCCGCCTACACATAATAGGTAATNTCACTATTTATTACGATAGATAAATTTTAGTATCTTGTCTATGTTTCACCTATCAAATTGGGTTTCTGCTTTAATATGTATATGTTTACAACAAAAATTTAAAAAATATTATATTATTCACTTTAACTGTAAATTATATTTTAAAATATATTCCTGTCAGTTGTAAACCTATCTACAGATATTTGTTTTACTCATAAATATTTATAGATATTTGTAAAAAAAAATTGTAAACTTAGTGGCAGATATATACTAACGTCAGTATTTTTAGATCTAAAATTATAACATATTTTAATTAGTAAAAATGTACATGTACACTTTAAGTTGTACGGATATGTTATGCCTTTAATTTTTTTAAGGTTATTTGTTGGAAGGCGAATTGTAAATACCCTTTCAAATATTCACATTAAAAGAGTACTAATGGATCACATTAGAATAAAAACTTAGAATGAGTTCTATGTTCACGAGACTTTATGTGTAGTTTTTTATTTATTCTATGTCGATTAAATTGTTTTTACTAAAATAATTGGTTATACATCACTACATAGAATAACCTAAAAAGAGTTCTAAGTAGGCGGAACTTTAATTCCTACTTTAATTCTTTCGGCGGTTACTTTCCTTCTACAAATATGTTGTCTTACCTATTTTAAGTAAGGAAGGATTCAATACATAAAGTTTAGTTGATTTCTAAGTACTAAATATTAGTGAATTGATTAAATGATTATTCCTAAATAATAGGGAATAGTTAAAGTACTATTTTGTCTAGTATGAAATATGTTTTTAAAAGGTAAAAAAGGCGGACGATATTTCGCTAAGGGCATTCATGCTTTTAATATAGTATATATATATACTAGTCTTAGAGTACGCGCTTTGCGCGTGTACCCTATCTCAATTAGTAAAAACTTATTTAAAATTTATCTTTGAGTTATCAAATAAAAGTATAAGTTCCTGAAAATGATGAATGGTGATGGTGTATAATTAACTATATAATGAAACAATTGTCCAACATAAATACTTAATTATCAATCAATAATTCAACTTAAAAATTATTTCAATGACTGAAATTAGAACTGTGTATTTGGTTTTGAAGTATCAGTATTCAAGTGATATGGGTAATTCAGTAGTATTAGCTAATGCCAAATTTTAAATATTTATCTGTAGTTATATTCTTATTCAATAAGATTTTTTTCAAATAATAAAAAATCAACGAGGTAACAAAGTCATCCATGAATGACATGTTCCCAGAAAAAAAAAAACAAATAAAAATACTTTGTAAATCTCAATCTTTATATGCAATAAATAAATTCTAAATCAAATGCAAAGCCATAATTGTAGTCAAGAAACCTACTTATATTCATCTAAATTTAATGTTAAAAATGTTAAGATATCTCATAAATTATCTTTATGAAATAACTGATAATTGTTTCATATAAATCTGAACGTACAAAGTTTATAAAAAGACTTTAACACCTATGTTATTATTCAAAACCTCATACTTCCTCTTTCTTTGATCTTTTTCATTATTCCCTTTATTTATTTTGTTTATCATTCATATATAGTTAAATGCAAGATTTTGATAAGGCAAAATTTTAATAATTTTAAAGTTCTAAATATAAGGATTTTCAGTATAGTTCAAATAAAAAAAGATTTGATATGTAAAATTTAGTTGATTTCAATTAAAATAATAATTAAATTACTATTTTTCTAAGTGCAAACTATATTTTTAAAGGGTAAAAGGCTAAGAACATTTTGCTATGCGACTTCGTACTTTAATATAGTATACATTATTTGATAATAACTATTTAAAATTATTGTTCAAAATTGTATTTGTATTTTAAATTAAAAATTAACAGACAATTATATGCTCCTAAAAATGATAAGAACTAATCATAGATAGGAATTTGTACCTATTTTAGAAGATACAAAGAGGATCAACTACCTGGCAAAAGACATCTTCTTTTATTTTTCTCGCAAAGAAAATGCAAATTGTTCAATTTCTTTTATCAATAAAAAATAATATAAAAATTATTTTCAACAGATTAGAAAAGAAGAAATCACTATTATTTCTTCGTCTTGGAGAAAGCTTTCTTTTCTCTGCCTAATTATATATTAATGTGTTTATTTGGATGCATCCCAATGCTGTCCTTTCACGGAGTAAGAATCAATAATTAAAATTGAATTACTTGCAGTTGACGGGTTCTGAAAGGACTATGTTAATAATATCATAGAAGGAGTAAAAATATGAAATTTATATTAAAATTAGAATTACAATTTATTCTTTCAACCAAATCTCATGAATATAGTTTTTAGTTTTGTTATGTCTGTATAATCAGTTCTGATTTAAATTTGGATAAAAAGTAAGTATAATTTAATTAAAATACTATTTTAATTTTTATATTATTTAAAAACATTATGAAAAATAATTTCAAAAAAAGATTTGCATGTTTATTTTCTAAAAATATTTTATATGAACTTTTTATTTTACTTTATTGATATGTGCCAGAATGTCTAACCAATTTTCTGTTAGGGAATGCAAATGATTCGAATAACATGTATAAAATTTGTAAATATGTCAGTTTAAACTAATGATTATACACGAGATATCATAAAAAAACATAACTGACATCCTTTTAATTTTCAATTGTCTATCAAAAATTCACTTTATTAATTTGCTATACTTTATTTAAACATAGAAAATATTTCTAACGTTACCTGCATATCAATAGTATATGTTTTTTGTAATATAAATTATAATATAAACATAATACATCAAATAAATTAATATGGTCTAGTCACCAAAAGTACATTATAACTCTATATTTTTTAAGAAGTGGCATATAAGATAAAAGAACTATATTGAAAACAGGAACAAACAAATAACTGGAAAAAAGTAATTTCTTTCTCCTACCGGAAAAAGAAAGAAGATGAGCATTCATAGATTGTGATTTAAAGTTTACAAATATGACGTCTTCATGTTCATGCTATATAATTTTTGAAAGATCGTGACTCAAATTTAATGATATAATTAATTTATGATTATTTATGGCAAAAAAATAACATAATATGCATATATCTTGTATTTAAATAGCTATACGGCAGCAATCTTTTCATGCTAAAATAAAGAGGGGGTGTAACGATCCGACCGGTCGTTTTGCTTTCTAGAACCACGTTCCCCTGAATAAGACTTTCCGTACTTGCTTTAACTGATTTAGGACTTGCGGGATGGTTGGTTCGGGATTTGGAAGAGTTTGGGTTGAAATCGGAACACTTGGTTCCTTAAGGTTGGCTTAAAAGGCCAAGTTTGACTTCAGTCAAAGTTTTGAGTAAACGACCTCGGAATCCGGATTTGAAGGTTCTAGCAGGTTCGTATGATGATTTCGACTTGAGCGTATGTCCGGATCGGATTTTGGATGACCCGGGAGAGTTTTGACGCCTAATAGTGGAAGTTGATTCCTTAAGGATTTTGAAGTTTTTTTAATTTGGTTTGGAGCGGGTTTTTGTGTTATTGAGGTCCGAACGAAATTCTAAGACCGGAAATAGATCCGTAGTGTCATTTAAGACTTGCACGCAAAATTTTGATCCGAGTAGTATAAGTGTGTTTCATTGCATTGGATGTGAATTGAAGAACTTGAAGTTCATAAGTTTGATTCAATTGGTTTTAGGGGGTGATTCTTAGATTTAGCTTTGTTTCGTGCGTTCCAAGGGTTCGAGCGAGTCCGTTTTATGATTTCAAACTTGTCGGTATGTTCGGGCGGGGCCCCGAGGGCCCGAGCGTCAACCGGACAAGGCTCGAGTTGAGTTAGGAATTTTGGAAGGAGCTGAAGCTCCAGGTTGCTGTCATAACCGCACATGCGATTGGTCAGCCGCAGGTGCAAGACCGCAGAAGCGGTCAATCAATCGCAAATACGACCAAGGGTGGCCAGCCCTGGAGCCGCAGAAGCGGCCTACCTTCCGCAGAAGCGGTTTACTTCCCGCAAAAGCGGCCCAGCCTGTTAGTGAAATTTCCGCAGAAGCGGACTCTTTTCCGCAGATGCGGTGGGCGCAGGTGCGGCCCAGGACCGCAGATGCGGAAATCACTGAAGGCAGTGGCTGTCACGATCCAAAATCCACTAAGGGTCGTGATGGCGCCGGACACCGCTGTCAGGCAAGCCAACCATAAATACTTAGTTAAATTATCGTTTAAGTAATTGTGAAAACTATGATTTTCCTTCAATTTGGCTAGTAAAAGATAATCTTTACAAAATAAATAAAAGAATGTTTAGAAGTTAATACAGAATACCCCATAATCATCCCAGAACCTGGTGTCACAAGTGCATGACCAGTTTCTAGGAAATAATGTAATACAACAACTGTCCGGAATACAAATTGGACAGAAAAGAAAGTACAGTACAATACTCTGAAGGAGACTCTGCTGGCTGCGGGTCGTCTAGAGAGGTGCAGCTCACCTAAGTCTTCGTATCAACCATGTCGTTGTGCCCAACTAGGCCACTAGACATACATGTGTCTGTGCAACAAAAATGCACAGCAAGTGTAGTATGAGTACAAAAATAACGTGTACCCAGTAAGTATCCCGTCTAACCTCGAAGAAGTAGAGACGAGAGGTCGACTTCAACACTTACTAGTGGTCCAATAATAATATATTAATAATGCGAATAATCATGGATTTATTAAAAACGGCCAAGTAAGTCAAGAAACAAGTAAACATTCCTTTTTATATTTAGAAATCTCCAAATTCATAATCCATTATTTATCAACTTATCTCAGACCAGGGAGGCAATATCAATTTGTAAATCTCAAGCAAGCATTACAAGCATGCGCAAATCATGCCGAGGTCGTACGACCCGATCCAACAAATATTTAAACTATGCACTGCCAGAGGGCCGAATGGCGCGAACCATAGATGCATCTATTACCCCGCTCGCGAATCATACGTGCGACGCGGTCAAATATAAATAATAGAGTTACCCCGCTCGTGAATCATACGTGCGACGCAGGTACTCATAGCTACACACATTCAAACAGTCAATTAAGAATTCATCAAGAAACATTTATCCAAGGAAAAGTCAATTCTCTTTTAACGATTTAAGAAAATGAGGTTTAACCCTTTTTAGAAATTCTTTTACCAATTCGATATGATTTAGCAATTTCAGTTGTCAATAAGATGACAAATATTTCAGGTATAGCATGTTTTTGGGTCCTAGACTACTCGGACTTAAACATAATAGTAGCTACGCAGGACTCTCGTCACCTCGTGCGTACGTAGCCCCCACAAATAGGAGCACATAACCAATTATTTCACCTATGGGGACAATTCCCTCTTACAAGGTTAGAAAGGAGACTTACCTCGCTCCGAAGTTCCATAACCGACATTCCACGCCCTTCCGAAGACTCAAATTGATGCACAACGTTCCAAAACTTGACATGGATGATGAAAATGGAGCTCCAAAATCGCTCCTAGGTCGGCTCCCATGGAGGAAATGGGATGAAATGAGCCAAACCCATTTCTTTACACTTATGCACCGCCTAGACGACTCTTCTTCGCATTCGCGAGACCCCCATCGCGTTCGCGAAGAAGAAAATTTCCAAAAACTATTTTCCAAACTCTTCTCAGACAGCCTCTAGTATAATGGTCATAACTTTTTGTACAAAACTCCAAATAACGAATGGTTTAATGTTTTGAAACCTAGACACCAAGATCTACAACTTTTATGTTTTGTTCATCTCCCAATTCCTTATAGATTTTGAGATATAAGCTGCCAAAGTCAGCCCTGTGCAGCACAAATTTCTTCGTCATCTTCCCGGACAGCCTGTAGTGTACCAGCCATAACTTTTTGTATACAAATCCAAATGCTAAATGTTTTACTTTTCTGAAAACTAGCCACAAAGAGCTACAACTTTCATTTTTGGATCATCTTCAAATTCCTTATAGATTGCGAGATATGAGCCTCCAATGTCACACCTGTGCAACAGAGATTTCCTTCTTCGTGAACGCGAGGTTCTCTTAGAGAACGCTAAGAACAGAGTCCCTGAAGCCACATCCTTCTTCGCGAACACGAGAGGATCCTCGCGAACGCGAAGAACAATACCAGACACCAGCATCAGCTATTGCAAAACCGCCCGAAATGATCCGAAACCACTCCAAAACACACCCGAGGCCCCCGGGGCCTCGTCCAATCACACAAACCAGTCCCATAACATAACACGGACCTGCTCGAGGCCTCAAATCACATCAAACAACATCGAAATCATGAATCGCACCCCAATTCAAGCTTAATAAACTTTAGAACTTCAAACTTCTACATTCGATGTCGATACCTATCAAATCACGTCCGATTGATCTCAAATTTTGCACACAAGTCACATTCGACATTACGGACCTACTCCATCTTCCGAAATTGGATTCTGACCCTGATATCAAAAAGTTCACTTCCGGTCAAACTCCTCAAAAACCTTCAAATTTCTATCTTTAGCCAAATGACTCCAAAATGACCCACGGACCTCCGAATTCACTTTCAATCGCGCTCCCAACACCAGAATCACCATACGGAGCTATTCCCAGACTCGGAATCCCAAACGGACATTGATAACACTAAAATGCACTTGAATCCAAACTTATGAAATTCTTCCAAAAATGCTAACTTCCACAATAGGTGCCAAAACGTTCCCGGGTCTTCTAAAACCCGATCCGGACATACGCCCAAGTCCGAAATTATCATACAAACCTGCTGGAACCTTCGAATCCCGATTCCGAGGTCGTTTACTCAAAAATCCAATCTTAGTCAATTCTTTCAACTTAAAGCTTCCGAAATGAGAATTCACTTTCCAAATCAACTTCGAACTTCCCGAAATTCAATTCCGACCATGCGTACAAGTCATAATACCTGAAGTGAAGCTGCTCATGACCTCAAGCTTCTGAACGACGCACTAGAGCTCAAAACGGCCGGTCGGGTCGTTACAGTGGCCTTCATTTATTCGGGGTGTTAGCCATTTTTGGCCCATTTCCATTCAAAGGTTGGGCGATTTTGGAGCTCTTGAGAGAGGATTTTCACCAAGCTCTTAGAGGTAAGTAATTCCTACTATATGTGAGTTAAATACTTAGATTTTGGGTAGATTAACATGTAAAGATTAGTGAAAATCATGGGATTAGAGTAAAACCTAGGGTTTTGATAAAAACAAGATTTAACCACGAAATTCATTATGGAATGAAGTAAAAATCATATATTCCTGATCCTTAGGTTATGGGTAACAACTTCCTTCGAAAATTTTCGGAATCCGGGCATGTGGGCCCGGGGTTGAATTTTAGGAACCTTGCCCTTGGGGTTGGATAATCGCTTTAATAGCTAGAATATAAATTTGTAAACTTATAATGGTGGACTTTTACACTATTTGAATAGTTTCGGATTGTGCGGCTCCGGTTTGAGAGTTTGGACGCATTCTTGAGTTGGAAGTAGGCTCGAAACGAGGTAAGTCTCTTTTCCAACCTTGTAGGGGGAAATGTCCCCATAGGTGAACTTAATTAATATATGATTAATTGTGGGGGCTACGTACGCACGAGGTGATGAGAGTCCGTACTTAGCTAATATTCCTGTTATGTCCGGGTAGTTCTAGGATTACATCATGCTTTGTGGACGCTATTAATTGCATATATATGCTAATGGTAATAAAGGAATTAAGTTGAAGGAAATCTAAGGACTTACATGCTTCAAGTGAATTATATTCATTTTTATAAAAAGGAATTAAAGAAGTGTTGTGTTTTAAATGATGAAAATTATGTTGACCGCGTCGCACGTATGATTCGCAGTGGGGTTATGCTTTTACCGCGTCGCATAAATGATTCGCGAGCGGGGTGAATAGATACATCTATGGTTCGTGCCGTTCGACCCTCGGCAGTGCACATTTTACTTTTATGTTGGATCGGACCGAACGTCCTCGACGGTAGTTGTGTATGATATAGGATCGGAACTCTTATAATTCGTATAATTTATTGCTTGAAGAATCACTGGTTTTAAATGAGGACTAGGAGTTGTGTATGATATAGGACCGGAACTCTTATAATTCGTATAATTTATTGCTTGAAGAATCACTGGTTTTAAATGAGGAAAGTGCCTAGTTTTATTAATTGGATGAAAGGATTTTCAGTAATTATTCTTATTTGAGCTTGTTGTCATCTACGTACATTGTGAATTAAATATATTGAACTTCATATTATTATATTTGCTGGCCCTAGTAAGTGTCGGAGTCGACTCCTCGTCACTACTTCTGCGAGGTTAGACGAGATACTTACTGGATACATATTTCTATGTACTCATGCTACACTTCTCTACTTGACTGTACAAGCTTTGAGGCAGGTGTATCTAGCCATCAGTCCGGCGCATAGAGTGGACTCCTCAGCTCGAGACTTTCCGGTGAGCTGCCCTTTTGAGCCGTTCTGCAGCAGCTGGAGTCTTTCTTTTGTATTTATGTGTACTTTCTATTCCTTTTCCAGACAGTAGGATAGTATGGTTATTATATTCTACTAGATTGCCCACACACTTGTGACACCAGGTCTTAGCACACACATTAGTAGAATTATGATGTTTTGGCTTATCTTTATGATTGAGACCCGCATTCATTTCTTCCATTTAAATATGCATAAGTTTTAAACTATAAATTTCTTAAATCTATAATGGAAGTTATCACGTACTAACTACATAAATGAGGATTCACTATTTGATTAGTGTTGGCTTGCCTAACAAAGGTGTTGGGCGCCATCACGGCCTAATATGGAATTTGGGTCGTGACAACATGTATTAGAGCACTAGGTTCACGTAGGTCTCACAAGTTATGGGCAAACCTGGTAGAGTCTTGCGGATCGGTACAGAGACGTCTGTACTTATCTTCGAGAGGCTATCGGGTGTTAGGAAACTACTCTTTATTCATCTCCTATCGTGCAATAGATGATGTACTAAATTTCCTTATTCTATTCTCTCACAGATGGTGAGGACGCGTACGGCGGATGTTTCAGACCCGGGAGGAGCTGCTCCTCCCGTTGTTAGAGACCGAGGTAGAGGGCACCGACCCGAGGTAGGGACGAGGGCGTCCCAGAGCTTCTCCACTTGCACCACCTGCGGACCCAGCAGAGGATCCCATTATCGAGGAGCAGGGCAAGGTGCCCCCAGTAGAGTCTCCCCCGGCAGATTTCATGGCAGCACCGGGCTTCCAGGAGGTCATGGGCCGTTGTAACGACCCGACCGATCGTTTCATGAGTTACAGCCCTGTTTCCCCCTTTTTTGCTTCTTTTTGTGTTGTTCGGTTGTATTTCATCGCATCGTGTTGGTTGTTTTGTGTTCGGAGTGGTCTTGGAGTGGAATGGGACACTTAGTCTCTTATTTAGAAGCTTAAGTTGGAAAAGTCAATCGGATGTTGACTTATGTGTAGAAGGTCTCGGATGTAAATTCTGATGGTTTGGATAGCTTCGTTAGGTGATTTTAGACTTAGGAGCGTGTTCGGAATGTAATTTGGAGGTCCGTGGTAGATTTAGGCTTGAATTTGCGAAATTGGAAATTTGGAGTTTTCTGGTCAGTGGTGGAAATCTTGATATCGGGGTCGGAATGGAATTTTGGAAATTGGAGTAGGTCCGTTGTGTTATTTTGACATGTGTGCAAAATTTCAAGTCATTCAGATGAGGTTTGATAGGTTTTGGTGTTGTTTGCGGAATTCGGAAGTTTGGAAATCCTTAGGCTTGAATCCGAGGGTGATTTGGTGTTTTGATGTTGTTTTGAGTATTCCGAAGGTTGGAATAACTTTGAATGGTGATATGTGACTTGTTCGTATGTCTGGTTGAGGTCCCGAGGGCCTTGAGGTTATTTCGGGAGGTTGACGGATCAAGGATGGGATTTGAGGAAGTGCTGAAGAATTCCTTCAGCTGTCATAACCGCACCTGCGGCGTGGGGATCACAGGTGCGAGGTCCGCAGAAGCTCAAGAGCAACCGCAAAAGCGGTTAAGGCCAAGGAATTTGAGGGGCTTGAGTTTTAGAGAGCTTTGATTGGGGATTTAAGGGGCCATTCGAGGTCCGAATTTGATGATTTTGGTATGTATAGACTCGGGAGTGAAAGGAGTTTCTAGTTTTGTAATTTTTATCGGATTCCGAGAAGTGGGCTCGGGGGCCGGGTTTGAACCAAATTAGGGATTTTTGGTCTAATTTGATAATTTTCATGTGGGTTTCATTCCTTTAGCGTGTATTGATGATTATATGCTGATTTTTGTTAGATTCGGAGCATTTGGAGGCCGGGTCAAGACGCAAGGGCATCGCGGGTTGGAGCTTTAGCTTGGTTTGAGGTAAGTAACGCTTCCAAACTTGGTTCTGAGGGTTTGAAACCCCGAACTATGTGCTATGATTAATATTGAGGTGATGCAAATGCCAAGTGACGGGCGTGTGGGTGTGCACTGTGAGAATTGCGGCCTGGATCATTCCATCGCGCCGCTTAATGACTCTTTCTTGTTGATATCCGTGTAGTAAGTATGTGAATTGGTTAATGAGCTGTAAGTCATGCTAAATACAATGTTAGGGCTTCACGCCGATACTATGAGACCCGAGAGGTCGTTTCTTGCTGTCATATCATTAGCTTCATTGATATTCTGTACTCAGTCTTTTTTATGCATATTATATCATGTCTCAGTCTCAGTTATTGTTATTTGGTACACCATATCATTGTTTCGGGCTAGTTTCTTGGTATTGTGAGCCCGTGTGTGTGAGAGTGGAGAGTTATGACTGAGTGAGGCCGAGAGCATGATTATGAGTGACAGTATGGGATCGGGCTGCACGCCGCATCGGAATATTGATTATGCCTTCGTTGGCTTGTGATAGCGCTTGGGCTGAAAGGAGCCCCTCTGGAGTCTATACACCCCCAGTGAGCGCAATTGATGTTATTGAGGGATGGATCTTCCCTGGACATGGATCTTGTCTGAAGTACTTATACCTGGAGATGGATCTCCTCCACAGGGCTTGAATGGCCTTCCTCGGTACTGGTGACTCTTGTCAGTATGCGTATATATTCCGGGATGGTTCTTCCCTGGGCCGGATGGCCATATACAGTACCGAGTGGTTGAGCACTTGAGAGTGGAGGTACATGGTACACTTTCATGTTTTCTGTGCATTGGTACAAAGAGATTTACCAAGCTTTATACTTCACCCTGTTCAGATTTGTATTTACTTACTGTTGAGCTAAATACTTGAAATGCAAGCATGCCTACTTTACTGTACATCTTAATTGTGTTACGTGTTGAGGTTCGGTTCGTCACTACCTGTCAGTCCATAGTTTGGACTTGTTACTTACTGACTTGGTGTACTCACGTTACTCCCTGCACCTTGTGTGCAGATTCAGGTATCTCAAGCCACGGTAGCGGCTGTTGACTGTTCCAGACGCTGATTTCACCGGAGATAGCGAGGTAGCTGCCTGGAGTTTGCAGTCCCGCGTTTCTCCTTCTTGATCTTCCTTCTAGTATTCTTTGGATTATTTCAGACTATTTTTGTCTAGTTGTGTTTTGGAACAAATGTAGTATTGCTCATGACTTAGTGACACCCGAGGTCGAGCTTGTATTTTCCGCTTTTGTTTTGGTTTTGACTTTATATCTTTTATGGAATTTCAGTTGAAAATGGTATTATTTAAGCTTTAAATGAAATGTTGAACTATTTTGGAAACGTGTCGGCTGACCTAGTTTCACGATAGGCGCCATCACGACCGGGTCAGTTTTGGGGTCGTGACAAGTTGGTATCAAAGCCTAGGTTACATATGTCTCACGGGTCATGAGCAGGTTTAGTAGAGTCTCGCGGATCGGTACGGAGACGTCTGTACTTATCTTTGGGAGGTTGCAGAACCTTTAGGAAAAACTTCACGTTCTTGAATTCTTGTCGTGCGAATCTGTTGACTCTGATAACTAAACTTCTGTTATTTTATTCTCTCATAGATGGTGAGGATACGCGTTACTGGTCAGGATGGATGACCACCAGTACCACCAGTTGGGGCCACTAGAGGCCGAGGTCGCAGTCGAGGTCGTGGTAGGGGCAGGGGTGTAGCCCGCACATCAGATAGGGCAGCACCTGCAGATCCACCAGCCGCCACAGTTAATGATCAGGTCCTAGTTGCGGATGCTCTAGCAGGACCAGCTTAGGCACCGGCTGTGCCTATTGTTATTCCATGTCTTCATGAGACCTTGGCTCAGATCTTGACCGTGTGCACTAGTCTTGCTCAGGCGGTCCCAGTTTCTACCGCAGCAGCTACTTCTCAGGCCAGGGGAGGCACTAAGACTCCCGCCGCCTGTACACTCGAGTAGGTTGTTCAGGGATTGCAGACACCGGAGGCACCACCAGCCCCAGCCGGTTGCACCTGCTCAGGAGTATGTGGTACCAGTTATGCCTGATGACGAGCAACATCGATTGGAGAGGTTTTGTGGACTTCAGCCTCTGACTTTCAGTGGTGCAGAGGGCGAGGATGCCTAGGGTTTCTTGGACAAGTTTTAGAGGATTCTGCGTACAACGGGTATTCTGGAGACTAGTGGGGTCTCCTTTATTACGTTTCAGTTTTCTGGAGCTGCCTTCACTTGGTGGGAGGCTTATGAGAGGCATAGGCCTGTTGGTGCAGCGCCCCTTACCTGACATCAGTTCTCCATTCTCTTCTTAGAGAAGTATGTACCGCATTCCCGCAGGGAGGAGCTGTGCAGGCAGTTCGAGCAGTTGCGTTAGGAGAATATGACCATGATGCAGTATGAGATGAGGTTCTCCGAGTTAGCCCGTCATGCTATCTGTCTAGTTTCCACGGATAGTGAGAGGATCAGGAGGTTCGTTGATGGCCTCACTTATCAGCTACGGATTTTTCTAACCAGAGAGAGGGTATCTGGCGCTTCTTTTGAGGAGGTGGTTGACACAGCCAGAGAGATAGAGTTAGTTCGCCGCCAGGAGCGAGTCGAGAGAGAGGCCAAGAGGCCTCGGGGATCTGATTGTTTTGGTGGTGTTCCTTCTGGAGGTCCAGTTTCAGCACGGCAGAGGCCGTCCATTCCGACATGCTCAATCAACTCGTTCTGGTCACCGTGGTGGGTCATCTGTCCATGGTTCTCACAGTTTACATCAGGGTCACTCATCTCTTAGTGCCCTTCCATCTTAGAGTTCGACTCATGCACCATCAGTTCAGGGCTCATCTATGCCTGGTCCTTCTAGTGGGTATCCCGGTGCTCGGGGCTCCCTTCAGTCCCCACCGGCATTTGCTAGGAGAGGTTGCTTCGAGTGCGGAGATTTGGGTCATATCAAGAGGTTCTGTCCCCATCTTACGGGAGGTTCATCCCAGCAGAGGAGTCAGCCTTCGGCTTCAGCACCAGTTACTTCCCCACCCGCTCAGCCAGCTCGGGGTGGAGGTCAGTCAACTAGGGGTCGCCCTGGGGGGAGGCCGATCAGGTGGTGGTCAGGCCTATTTTTATGCACTCCCAGCCAGACCAGATGTTATTACTTCGGATGCTGTGATTACGGGTATTGTCTCAGTCTGCCACAGAGATGCCTCTGTGTTATTTGACCCTGGTTCTAATTTTTCATATGTGTCATCATATTTTGCTCGTTATTTGCATACGCCCCGTGAGTCTCTTGTTTCATCTGTCTGTGTATCTACTCCGGTGGGCGATATTGTTGTTGTGGACCACATATATCGATCGTGTGTGGTAACTATTGGAGGTTTGGATACCCGAGTGGACCTTCTATTTCTTTGTATGGTGGATTTTGGATGTGATATTGGGCATGGACTGGTTATCTCCGTGTCGTGCTATTTTGGACTGTCATGCTAAGACAGTGATGTTGGCCATGCCGGGTGTGCCACGGATTGAGTGGCGAGGTTCGACGGATTATGTTCCCAGTAGGGTGGTTTCATTTTTGAAGGCCCAGCAGATGGTTGGGAAGGGTTGCCTTTCTTACTTGGCCTTCGTGAGGGATGTCAGTACAGAGCCTCCTACCATTGATTCAGTCCCAGTAGTGAGGTATTTTCCAGATGTGTCTCCAAGATTGATCTCAGGTCGGGGTATCACCAGTTGAAGATCAGGGACTCAGATATTCTTAACACAGCTATGTTCATTATGAGTTCCTTTTGATATCTTTGGGCTGACCAATGCCCTAGCAGCGTTCATGCATTTGATGAACATCGTGTTTCGGCCCTATCTCAACTCGTTTGTTATTGTATTCATTGATGATATTTTGGTATACTCGCGTAGTCAGGAGGAGCACGCCGAGCATTTGAGATTTCTATTGCAGCGGTTGAGGGAGGAGAAGCTTTATGCAAAGTTCTCCAAGTGTGAGTTTTGGCTCAGTTCAGTGGCTTTCTTGGGGCACGTGGTATCCAGTGAGGGTATTTAGGTCGATACGAAGAAGATAGAGGCGGTTTAGAGTTGGCCCAGACCGTCTTCAGCCATAGAGATTCGCAGCTTTCTTGGGTTGGCCGGTTATTACCGTCGGTTCGTTTAGGGATTTTCATCTATAGCATCACCCTTGACCAAATTGACTCAAAAGGGTGCTCCTTTCAGGTGGTCGGATGAGTGTGAGGCGAGCTTTCAGAAGCTCAAGACTGCCTTGACCACAGCTCCAGTGTTAGTTTTGCCATCAGCTTTGGGTTCATATACGGTGTATTGCGATGCTTCTAGAGTTGGTATTGGGTGTGTGTTGATGCAAGAGGGGAAAGTGATTGCTTATGCTTCTCGTCAGTTGAAGCCCTATGAGAAGAACTACCCTGTTCACGATTTGGAGTTGGCTGCCATTGTCCACGCATTGAAGATTTGGAGGCATTATCTCTATGGTGTGTCTTGTGAGGTGTTTACTGATCATCATAGTATCCAGCACTTGTTCAAGCAGAAGGATCTCAATTTGAGGCAGCGGAGATGGTTGGAGCTGCTGAAGGATTATGATATTACTATCTTGTATCATCCGTGGAAGGCCAATGTAGTGGCCGA
This sequence comes from Nicotiana attenuata, assembly GCF_001879085.1. Lineage (NCBI taxonomy): Eukaryota > Viridiplantae > Streptophyta > Magnoliopsida > Solanales > Solanaceae > Nicotiana > Nicotiana attenuata. The sequence goes on along the minus strand of NW_017670723.1, from coordinate 281,437 downwards.
TGCTTTGAGTAGGAAGGCGGTGAGTATGTGCAGTTTGGCATATATTCCTGTTGGGGAGAGACCTCTTGCAGTTGATTTCAGGCCTTAGCCAATCGGTTCGTGAGGTTGGATATTTTGGAGCCCAGTCGGGTCTTAGCTTGTGTGGTTTCTCGGTTTTCGTTATTTGATCGTATTAGAGAGCGCCAGCATGATGATCCTTATTTACTTGTCCTCAAGGACAGAGTTCAGCACGATGATGCCAGAGATGTGACTATTGGTGATGATGGGTATTTAGGATGCAGGGCCGGATATGTGTGCCCAATGTAGATGGGCTTCGGGAGTTGATTCTGGTGGAGGCCCATAGCTCGCGGTATTCCATCCACCTGGGTGCCGCGAAGATGTATTAGGATTTTAGACAGCACTACTGGTGGAGGAGAATGAAGAAAGATATAGTGGGATTTGTAGCTCGGTGCCTCAATTGTCAGCAGGTAAAATACGAGCATCAGAGACCGCGTGGCTCAGTAGATGGATATTCCAGAGTGGAAGTGGGAGCGGATCACCATGGATTTCGTAGTTGGACTCCCACGGAGTTCGAGGAAGTTCGATGCTATTTGGGTGATTGTGGATCGGCTGACCAAGTCTGCGCACTTCATTCCTATGTGTACTACCTATTCTTTAGAGCGGTTAGCTGAGATTTATATCCGAGAGATTGTTCGCCTGCATGGTGTCCCAGTTTCCATCATTTCAGATAGAGGTACTCAGTTCACATCACAGTTTTGGAGGGCCGTGCAGCGAGAGTTGGGTACTCAGGTTGAGTTGAGCACAAGTTTTCACCCTCAGACGGAGGGGCAGTCTGAGCGCACTATTCAGATATTGGAGGACATGTTGCGTGCTTGTGTCATTGATTTTGGAGGTTCATGGGATCAGTTTCTACCGCTCGCAGAGTTTGCATATAACAACAGTAATCAGTCAAGTATTCAGATGGCTCCATATGAGGCTTTATATGGGAGACGGTGTAGATCTCCGGTAGGTTGGTTTGAGCCGGGCTAGGCTAGGCTTTTGGGTACAGACTTGGTACAGGATGCTTTGGACAAGGTGAAAGTGATTTAGGAGCGGCTTCGTACGGCGCAGTCAAGACAAAAGAGTTATGCAAACAGGAAGGTTCGCGATGTGTCTTACATGGTTGGGGAGAAGGTCCTACTGAAGGTTTCACCCATGAAGGGTGTTATGAGATTTGGGAAGAAGGGTAAATTGAGTCCTCGGTTCATTGGGCCTTTTGAGGTGCTTCGGAGGATTGGGGAGGTGGCTTATGAGCTTGCTTTGCCACATAGCTTGTCGAGTGTGCATCCTGTATTTCATGTTTCTATGCTCCAGAAATATATTGGCGACCCGTCTCATGTTTTGGATTTTAGCACGGTTCAGTTAGACGGTGATTTGACTTATGATGTGGAGCCAGTGGCTATTTTGGAGCGGCAGGTCCGAAAGTTGAGGTCAAAGGATATAGCTTCAGTGAAAGTGCAGTGGAGAGGTCGGCCCGTGGAGGAGGCTACTTGGGAGACTGAGCGGCAGATGCATAGCAGATATCCCCACCTATTTGAGGCTTCAGGTATGTTTCTTGACTCGTTCGAGGACGAACGTTTATTGAAGAGGGGGAGGATGTAACGACCCGGCCGGTCGTTTCATGAGTTATAGCGTTATTTCCCTCATTTCTGCTTCTTTGTGTGTTGTTCGGTTGTATTTCATCGTATCGTGTTAGTTGTTTTGTGTTCGGAGTGGTCTTGGAGTGGAATGGGACACTTAGTCTCTTATTCGGAAGCTTAAGTTGGAAAAGTCAACCGGATGTTGACTTATGTGTAGAAGGTCTCGGATGTAAATTCTGATGGCTCGGATAGCTTTGTTAGGTGATTTTGGACTTAGGAGCGTGTTCAGAATGTAATTTGGAGGTCCGTGGTAGATTTAGGCTTGAATTGGCGAAATTGGAAATTTGGAGTTTTTCGGTCGGTGGTGGAAATCTTGATACCAAGGTCGGAATGGAATTTCGGAAATTGGAGTAGGTCTGTTGTGTCATTTGTGACGTGTGTGCAAAATTTCAGGTCATTCGAATGAGTTTTGATAGGTTTTGGCGTCGTTTGCGAAATTCGGAAGTTTGGAAATCCTTAGGCTTGAATCTGAGGGTGATTTGGTATTTTGATGTTGTTTTGAGTGTTCCGAAGGTTGGAATAAGTTCGAATGGTGATATGTGACTTGTTCGTATGTTTGGTTGAGGTCCCGAGTGCCTCGGGTTGATTTCGGGAGGTTGACGGATCAAGGATGGGATTTGAGGAAGTGCTGAAGAATTCCTTCAGCTGTCATAACCGCACCTGCAGCGTGGGGACCGTAGGTGCGAGGTCCGCAGAAGCTCAAGAGCAACCGCAAAAGCGGTTAAGGCCAAGGAAGCCAGGATCCGCAGATGCGAGAGGAGGAGCGCACCTGCGTGACCGGAGGTGCGAGTATTAGGCCGTAGATGCGGCTAAGGCCGGATAAGTGAAAATCGCAGATGCGGTTGGTTTGACCGCAGAAACGGTCCCGCAGGTGCGGGTAATGGACCGCAGGTGCGAGTCTCCTGGACAAAAACTATAAAAGGCACCCTTCGCGAATTTCTGCCATTTCTTTACCATTTTTGGACGAGTTTGGAGCTTAGGGCTGTGATTTCAAGAGGGAATCAAGTGTTTTCAGTGAGGTAAGCTACTTGGGCTTTGTATTTTGTGTTTGTGATGATTTTTCCACTACCTAATCATGAAATTAGTGGGGAATTTGGGGTGAAGTGTAAGGTTAGGGCTTGAGTTTTAGAGAGCTTTGATTGGGGATTTGAGGGGCCATTCGAGGTCCGAATTTGATGATTTTGGTAAGTACAGACTCGGGAGTGAAAGGAGTTTCTTGTTTTGTAATTTTTATCGGATTCTGAGACGTGGGCCCGGGGGCCGGGTTTGAGCCAAATTCGGGATATTTTGTCTACATTGATAATTTTCATGTGGGTTTCATTCCTTTAGCGTGTATTGATGATAATATTCTGATTTTGGTTAGATTCGGAGCATTTGGAGGCCGGATCGAAAGGCAAGGGCATCGCGGGTTAGAGCTTTAGCTTTGTTTGAGGTAAGTAACGCTTCCAAACTTGGTTCTGAGGGTTCGAAACCCCGAACTATGTGTTCTATGATTACTATTGAGGTGACGCAAATGCCAAGTGACGGGCGTGTGGGCGTGCACCGTGAGAATTGCAGCATGGATCATTCCATGGCGACGTTTAGTGACTCATTCTTGTTGATAACCGTGTAGTAAGTATGTGAATTGGTTAATGAGCTGTAAGTCATGCTAAATACCATATTAGGGCTTCACGCCGATATTGTTGATACCCGAGAGGTCGTTTCTTGCTGTCATATCATTAGCTTCATTGATATTCTGTACTCAGTCTTGTTCATGCATATTATATCATGTCTCAATCTCAGTTATTGTTATTTGGTACACTATATCATTGTTTGAGGCAAGTTTCTTGGTATTGTGAGCCCGTGTGTGTGATACTGGAGAGTTAGGACTGAGTGAGGCCGAGAGCCTGATTATGAGTGATAGTATGGGATCGGGCTTCACGCCGCAGCGGAATATTTGTTATGCCTTCGTTGGATTGTGATAGCACTTGGGCTGAAAGGAGCCCCTCCGGAGTCTATACACCCCCAGTGAGCGCAGTTGATGTTATTGAGGGATGGATCTTCCCTGGACATAGATCTTGTCCGAAGTACTTATACCTGGAGATAGATCTTCTCCACAAGGCTGGAATGGCCTTCCTCAGTACTGGGTGACTCTTGTCAGTGATGCGTATATATTCCGGGATGGATCTTCCCTGGGTCGGATGGCCATATACAGTATCGAGTGGTTGAGCACTTGAGAGTGGAGGTACATGGTACATTTTCATATTTTCTGTGCCTTGGTACATAGAGATTTACCGAGCTTTGCACTTCACCCTGTTCAGATTTGTATTTGCTTACTGTTGAGCTGAATACTTGAAATGCAAGCATGCCTACTTTACTGTACATCTTAATTGTGTTACCTGTTGAGGTTCGGTTCGTCACTACCTGTCAGTCCATAGTTTAGACTTGTTACTTACTGACTAGGTGTACTCACATTACTCCCTGCACCTTGTGTGCAGATTCAGGTATCTCAGGCCACGGTAGCGGCTGTTGACTGTTCCAGACGCTGATTTCACCGGAGATAGCGAGGTAGCTGCCTGGCGTTCGCAGTCCCACCTTTCTTCTTCTTTGTCTTCCTTCTAGTATACTTTGGATTATTTCAGACTATTTTGGTCTAGTTGTGTTTTGGAACATTTGTAGTATTGCTCATGACTTAGTGACACCCGAGGTCGAGCTTGTATTTTCTGCTTTTGTTTTGGTTTTGACTTTATATCTTTTATGGAATTTCAGTTGAAAATGGTATTATTTGAGCTTTAAATGAAATGTTGAACTATTTTGGAAACGTGTCGACTGGCCTAGTTTCACGATAGGCGCCATTACGACCGGGTCGATTTTGGGGTCGTGACCGCCGTATGCTGCGGTTCATGGACTTGATGACTCGGGATGGTTTATTTCCAGTAGACCCAGCCACATCTCAGGCAGGAGGGGGAGCACAGACCCCTATTGCTCAGGCTCCTTATTACGCACCTGCCGTATATCAGACTCCTGGTACACTACCCCAGGCCCAGCCAGTTGCAGCAGTGGCACCTGAGCCCAGAACAGCTGTGGACGGCGATTCGCAGAAGTTGTTGGACAGATGGACTAGGCTACACCCTCCTACCTTCGGAGGTGAGTGTCACGAGGATGCCCAGGATTTTATTGATGGGTGCAGGGATAGACTGCACAACATGAGGATATTGGAGTCCCATGGAGTGGATTTCACCGCCTTCGAGTTAGAGGGCAGGGCCCGTAGATGGTAGCAGTCTTACCTTCTCAGCAGACCAGCAGGTTCTCCTCCCATGACTTGGGATCAGTTTACACGGCTTCTATTGGACAGGTATATTCCACCCTCTCAGAGGGAAGAGTTGCGGTGTCAGTTTGAGCAGCTCGAGCAGGGTCAGATGTGTGTGACCGACTATGAGGCGAGATTCTCTGAGTTGTCTCGCCATGTACTCATGATACTTCCTATGGACTCAGAGAGAGTGCGGAGATTCGTTGCGAGGTTACACCCTGGTATTCAAGCTAGCATGGCCCGAGAGGTTGAGATGGGGATTAAGTATCAGCTAGTGGTAGAGATTGCGCGGAGGATTACGGGTTACCGCCAGGGGAGCAGAGAGCAGTTGCGGCAGGACAAGAGGGCCCGATTCTCTGGAGAGTTTAGACGTGCCCCAGTTAGGGGTAGAGGTCAGTTTTGGAGGGGCCAGCCTAGCAGGCCCCCATATTCAGCACCACCACTACCTCCTCGAGGTGATCCAAAAAGGCCTTATTTCAGTACGATACCAGAGAGTTCTTACCGCCCACCAGCTATTCAAGGTTCCTCCGGCGGGTATTCTGGACATCAGGGTTCTTCTAGTGGGTATTCGAGCCAATAGGGTCAGGCTTCAAGACAGCAGTCTATGGCACCGCGGGGTTGTTACGAGTGTGGAGATTCGGGTCACATAAAGAGGACCTGCCCCAAACTTCGGGGCAAGGCAGTACAACAGGGTCATCAGCCTATGATTGCAGCACCAGTCATCCGACCGCCTAGAGGTGGGGGACAGGTTGGTAGGGGCCGTCCTAGAGGTAGAGGCCAGGCAGGGGGAGTTCAGCCAGCTACTGTTCAGCCAGCCGACGCTCCAGCTAGATTCTATGCTTTTCTGGCCAGACCAGATGCAGTGGCCTTAGATCCCATGATCACAGGTATTATTTTTGTATGCGGTAGGGATGCTTCGGTAGTATTTGATCCAAGGTCTACATATTCATATATGTCATCTCTGTTTGCTCATTTCCTGGATATCCCTCGTGAGTCTTTGGGTACTCCTGTTTATGTGTCCACTCCTGTGGGCGATTCTGTGGTCATGGATCAGATCTACCGGTCCTGTATGGTTACATTCTGTGGTTTCGAGACTAGAGCAGACCTTTAGTTACTTGATATGATCGACTTTGAGGTCATTCTAGGCATAGATTGGTTATCTCCATATCATGCCATTCTTGATTATCATGCCAAGACTGTTACTTTAGCGATGCCAGAGTTGCCGAGATTGGAGTAGGAGGGTTCCTCCGTTAGTGCATCTAGTCGAGTTATCTCCTTTCTGAAGGCTCGACATCTGGTCGAGAAGGGTTGTTTGGCGTATCTAGCATATGTTCGGGACACCACCGCAGAGTCTTCGATGATTGATTCAGTATCGTAGTCCGGGAGTTCGCCAATGTGTTTCCTTCTGACCTTCCAGGCATGCCGCCAGATCATGACATTGATTTCTGTATTGATTTGGCTCCAGTACCCATCCTATATCTATCCCACCGTACCGTATGGCGCCGAAGAGTTGAAAGAGTTGAAGGAGCAGCTTGAGGAGTTGTTAGCAAAGGAATTTGTGAGACTCAGCGTATCACCTTGGGGTGCACCACTGCTATTTGTGAAGAAGAAGGATGGGACTATGCGGAAGTACACTGATTACCGCCAGTTAAACAAGGCTACCATCAAAACAAGTACTTGTTGTCGTGCATTGATGATTTGTTCGACCAGTTGCAGGGTGCTAGGGTGTTCTCTAAGATCGACTTGAGATCATGGTATCATCAGCTGAAGATTCGGGACTCAGATGTCTCGAAGACTGCTTTTCGTACTAGATATGGCCATTATGAGTTTCTGGTGATGTCCTTTGGCTTGACTAATGCTCCAGCGGCGTTTATGGACTTGATGAACAGGGTGTTCAGACCTTATATTGATTCCTTTGTTATTGTCTTCATTGATGACATATTGATATACTCACTTAGCCCGGGGGAGCACGAGCAGCATTTGAGAGTAGTGCTTCAGACCTTGCGAGAGCAGAAGCTATATGCTAAGTTCTCCAAGTGTGAGTTTTGGCTAGAGTCAATAGCATTCTTGGGGCATATTGTATCGGAGAGGGTATTAAGGTGGAACCCAAGAAGATTGAGGTAGTTCAGAGTTTAGCCACGTCCTACTTCAGTGACCGAGATCAGGAGTTTCCTGGGGTTAGCATGTTATTACCGCCGAGTTGTGCAGGGTTTTTTATCCATTGCAATACCTCTGACTAGATTGACCCAGAAGGGTGATCCTTTCCGTTGGTCTGATGCTTGCGATGCGAGCTTTCAGAAGCTCAAGACAACTTTTACTACAACACCGGTTCTTGTATTGCCTTCTGGTTCGGGGATGTATACGGTATATTGTTGATACCCAATTTTTTCCTATATATTTTAATATGCAAAATACTTTCAAAATAGCATATGTATGCATATATAGGTATGTCCAAATATTTTATTATTTTTCCTTAATTTTTAAAAGATTTTTAAATCAATTCATTGCCCCATTTTATCCAGAAAAGCCCAATAATTACTCCCAAAATTATCATTTTGGTGATTTATTTATTGGACTCTCATATTTATACTAAAATATAGATAACATAATTTTTGCACATATTTACAAATTTATTTAGTATTTTAAAAGCTAAATTGCATATAATTGCAATATTAGCCTCTTTTAAGGTTTAATTGTGTTTATAATTATAAAATTGACTCCAGTATTTTTTAATTTGATAATCACGTATTGTTAATCATTTTAGTACCTTTAATTTATTTTCAGAAATTATTCTACTATTTTTTGTAAAATAAATAAAGGAAAAATGGCTATTTAAATGTTAGCCCCGTTTATGTCAATTTTAGCCTTATTTGAACCCCCAATTTGAACCCAATTTTTAAACCCAATTACCCTGACCCAAACCCCGTTCAAACCAACCCAGACCCGTTTCCCACCTACCCTATCTAATCTCAACCGTTGATCTCCTAGATCAACGGTCCCTATTTCCCTTACCATTTTTAATTCCCAATTACCCCAAAGCCCTAATCATTCTTCATCTATAGACGCCTTTGAATTCCCCCCTTCTCCCAATTCTCTCTCAAGCTCCTCTCAAACCCTAGCCGCCTCCCTCAGCTTCCACCCTAAAATCGTCCAAATCAATGGCTTCCAAAGCCATTGGAGGCCTGTATCTACCTCCCTTGACTTCTATGTGGTCGAGTATTATGGTTTCAAGGCCAGACCTTGAAGAAGCTTGGTCCAGACCTCGGATGCTTTCAGTTCTATGGCTGTTTCCGGTCATCTTTGACCTTGCTCCGGCCACCCATGGCTATTCAAGCCTGACTCCTGGCTTCTCCTGCTTAGACCGATGTCTTTCCAAGCCTTTCTCACCTTCTGGGTTTCTTCTGAAACCTAATCTTTGAGGTTCTTCTGATTTCTTTTATATCTATTTTAGATCCGTGTTTGCCCTAAACCTCTAAACGTTTTTCCAAAATTTTTTCTAAAACTTTACCTTCAAAACCTTTATCTTTTCCGATTTAGGGTTTTGTTAAATTAATTCGAAGCTTTTCTGATTTTTAACATGTTCTACTGTGTTTCTTTATGTTGTTCTTCTACTGTGTTTCTTTATGTTGTTCTTCTACTAGAATGTGCATGTTAAAGGTCTTAGTTCCTTTTTGAGATTTTCTGAATTAATTTTGTTAGTATTCTGTCTGATTTACTTGTTTTCATCTCTATACTCGATTGATGGTGAAAACCCTAAAATTTGGGGTTCATTCGAGTTCTGAGATTATTTGCTATGTGATTCACTTGTTCGTCATGCTCTGAATTCGACTGGTTTCAAAACCCTAATTTCTTTGGACCTATTCGAGTCTCTGAAGTTGCTTCATCTGCTGCTCGACTGAATTCCGAAATCTTCTGCTTCTTTATGTGATTTTGACTTCCTGCTAAACTCTACTATGAGGTCTTTCCACTTGACCTCTTTGCATGCTGTTTGATACTCTCTCTTTTCTCTATTACTAAGTTACTGAAATCGACTCATGTGACTACCGTGTTCACTAGCTACTGACTCTGTGCTTGCTATTGCATGATGTTTCTCTTTGGCATGAGTTCAGCCTCGCATGCTTAATGTTTATGCACTCTTTTATATGCTAAATTTCCCTCTAAAATGACCTTCAATTTTGGACTGATTTCACACCTCCTTGTGTAATTCTGATTGCACTCGTGTAATTGATTCTTTCCTTGTTTTATTGATTCTCTGTTTCTTGGATTGATTTGAAAACTTCCCTTTAGACTTTGGATTCTCTTGTCTTTGACTTGGTTTATTCATGGGAACCCATGTTACTCTCCTTAAGTCAGTGATTTTGAAATCCTTGACTCCTTGATTTGCTATGTACTGGTTTTCGATTGTCTCCACATTCTGCAACTTTACTTTGTTTTCTTACCTTATTTGGTTAACCGAGTATTTCAAAGATTCTTCCCTTAATTAAGCCTCTATGCACTTACCCCTAATTGTCTATTCTATACATGGTGTTCTACTTGATTGCTTTCCTTAAATGCCTTCTGCCCATTACCGTTTAATTGTAACTCCTTAATTAAAGGAAGACTTATACTGATTTGATTTTAATTGACACATAGTTCCATAATTACTGCTGAACTATGATTTTTGCCTTATTTTCCACCTGTTTTCAAACTATAAATACCCTGCTCTTTCATTAACACAAAGACACGAACACTCTGAGTTCTAAAATCACTTACACTCAAAACATTCTCTCCTGCTTTACTACTTCTGATGTGGCCTTCCTTCAAAGTCATGTCACCTGCTTTTACTGTATTTTTGCTTCTTTGAACTGGTATGTTCTGATTAAGATTCCAGCATCACAACAATGTGTTTACTTAATGCTTTTACCTTCTTGCCTGCCTACCGCTTGTGTTTAGTTCAATACTTATTCTAGCATGCTATAATTTCCTTATGCCTGTTCTGAATTTATTATGCATCCTAAACCCCCACCCCAATGTGTTCAATGCTTAGGGTTTGTTTGAGGCACGACAGTATTGCATATTACTGCCCATGACTCAAGCTTGATCCCTGGGATCCTAACCTCTATGTTTCTCTGCTATTGTGTGTTCTGGTGAGCTTATAGGCATGCCAGCATCTTCTATTTTTGTGCATGCCCAAAGCTTACCCTTGCCTAAGCATAGGCTCTTTGTAATTTCCCAACCCCCCTGAATCCCTTTGTATGAAATTATCAACTCGTTTGTGGCTCTTTCCCTCTTCTTTACTTCCTTAGTTCTTAAAGCTCTGTTTCTTCACTTGCACTCTCTCTTAGACTTAAGTTCTGCCCCCCTCTTGTGAGCCTTGCCTTGGGACCCATTGAGCTCCCTCTGAACTTGGACACTTGAGGGCTGGCACTTCCACACTGCACTTGTCCCTATTCTGGTAATACAATTTGGGTGTGAGCACTGCCCGGAGTCCCATTGAGGCTCTTAGGGAACTCTGACACACTCAAATTGGAGAAAGGCTTTGTATCGGTGGTCTTTGAGTTGGTCTATCTCATAATTCAGACAGGAAGTCAAGAATCAGGCCTTCTATGGTTATAATTATTTTCTTTGTATTTTCTGATGTATTTGTTACTCTAGTTTGTAATAATTTGTAAAGAATACTTGGGGTTGGCTAGTGAAACAGGGTTGGGGTAACTATGCATGCGAAGGGTAGAAATCATGCCTATAGGACTGTCATAATTCCGCATATTCAACTTCACCTAGAAATCATGCCTATAGGACTGTTCTAATTCTGCATATTCAACTTCACCTAGAAATCATGCCTATAGGACTGTTCTAATTCAGCATATTCAACTACATGTAGAAATCATGCCTATAGGACTGTTCTAATTCTGCATATTCAACTATATATAGAAACCATGCCTATAGGACTGTTATAATTCTGCATATTCAACTTCACCTAGAAATCATGCCTATAGGA